>NC_141604.1:44011396-44167935 GCF_047967505.1 Dipteris shenzhenensis
AAGCAAGATGTAACCATTTTGATGACGTCGCTTTTCATCTGAGGCCAGTAGTATGTTGCACTGAGTAACCTATAAGTCTTGTTGATGCCTAGATGGGCAGCATAAGGAACTACATGATGCTCTTTTAACAAAAGACGTCGAACATCCTTGTCATGTGGTACACAGACGTGATCTTGATAATACAGAAGGTCGTCCGTATAAGAATAGGATGAGAAAATCTTGTGTTCGGAAGTCGAAGGTTGATCTTTTGAAAGAACTTGTACTATTGTGCCGAAGTCTTTATCATTGAAATACTTCCCTTTGAATGAATTCGGAACATCCACAAATAATGTAGAGATTACCATAGCTGATGCTAGAGTTAACCTGCTGAGAGCATCTGCAACTACATTGCGTAGTCCTGGAATGTACTCAATGGTCATGTGAAAGTTGGCCAAAAACTCAACCCAACGTGCTTGGGGAGCGTTCATGACTGGCTGAGTAAAGATATACTTTAAAGAGTGATGGTCTGTCTTGACCACCGAGTCGGCTCCCATGAGATAATGTTTCCAAGAGCGATAAGCATTTACAACGGCAAGAAACTCCTTATCATAAACCGGGTATCGGGTTTGGATATTAGAATGTTTATGGCTGTCAAAAGCAATAACTCTGCCTTCTTGCATCAAGTCTGCTCCTGTAGCGATGTCGGAAGCATCGGTCATGACCTCAAATGGAAGGTTTGGGTCAGCAATAGCCATAACTGGTGTGGTAGTGAGTGCTTGCTTGAGTTGTTGGAAACTATACTCTGTTTTGGAAAGCCACTGAAAAACTGCTGTGCTTTTCAATAATTTGGACATAAGAGCTGCGATTTCGGAAAACTGATAGACCTTTGTATGGTAGAAGTTTGCCAATCCGAGAAAAGAGTGGACATCATGAACAGTCTTAGGAGTAGGCCAGTTTCGGATTACCTCGACCTTCTTGGGATCCACAGAGATGCCTTGAGCTGAAATAACATGTCCCAAATATTCGAGTTGGGTCTTGAAGAACTCACTCTTCTCAATGTTGATGTAGAGAGAATTTGCGCAGAGAACTTCAAAAACTTGGTAAAGATGTTGTTTGTGCTCATGTAGGGATCTGCTGAAAACGAGGATGTCATCGAGGTAAACAATGACGAACTTATCGAGGAAAGGCCTGAAGATGTCGTTCATTAGTGTCATGAATGTGGCCGGGGCATTGTTTAACCCAAAAGGCATGACCAAACATTCATAGTGTCCATACTTTGTTCGAAAAGCTGTCTTGTACTCATCGCCTTCTCCTATGCGAATTTGATGATAACCTGAACGAAGATCAATCTTTGAGAATTGTGTTGCGTGTAGAAGTTGATCGAAGAGGTCATCGATGCGAGGCAATGGATACTTGTTTTTGATAGTGAGCTTGTTGAGGGCTCGGTAGTCGATGCAGAGGCGCATTGACTTATTCTTTTTTTCCACAAGTAGTACAGGAGATCTGAAAGGGCTGCGACTGGGCCGAATGTGACCTTTGTCGAGTAGTTCGGTCACTTGTCTTTGGATTTCTTCATTTTGAGTGTAAGAAACCGGATAAGGAAGTTTCAACGGTGGATTACTGCTGGCAATAAGTTCGATTGGGTGATCCACTGGTCGTCGAGGTAGTAACTGCTTTGGCAATTCCTGTGGAAAAATATCCAGGTAGGGCTGGAAAAAAGGTTGGTTGAGGTATTCAGGAGGATCCTTTGTTGGTGTCTCCTCTACTGCCGTAACCAACAGAAGTGAAGTCTTTACTTGATGTTTACGAACCCACTTCTTTACTTGTAGGGCAGAGGCAACTGGGGTTGAAGAAGAGTCCCTAGAACCAGTTAGCTCAATAAGTTTTCCCTGGTGGACAAACTGGATAGTATGGCTGCGAAAACTAATTGATGGATCATAGTCATGGAGCCACTATTGTCCAAGTATGACATCGTACCGAGAAAGAGGCATGATGTCGAAGTTCAACTTGTCCGTATAATGTTGGATGCGAAAAGACAAGTTTTTGATTCTGGTGTTGCACAAGAAGGTAGTTCCATTTGCGAGTTCAATCTGATAGTCCATGAGACTAGGACTGGTGGTCAATCGAAGTTTGTCGACCATAGAACTAGCTAGGAAGTTATGGGAGCAGCCACTGTTGATGAGGATAGTGACCGTTGTTCCACGAATCGATCCTTGAACACAAAGTACTTAAGTGGCCAGGGAAGGTTCGGGGTTGCTGGCAAGGCTCAGGTGGATGGTATTTGCCATTCGAACAGCTTTGCCTTTCTTGTCTTGTACTGGGGTAGCATCTTCTGTTTGGGAAGTGCTAGGTTCCATATTGGAGTTTTGCTTTGGTTGCTTGGGACAATCGAACCATCTATGGTCGCCTGTACAGATGGTACAAAGTCCTTTTGTGCTAGAGTTGTTCTTCTTGTCAGTGGCCACATCTTTATGTTGGGGATGACGGTAATGACTTTATGAAGAAGAAGAGGCTTGATCCTTGAAGGAGTGCTTCCACCATATGATTTCTGAGACTTCTGGGGATCTTGAGACTGTCGCTGACCTTGATTACCCGAGTTTTTTCTAAACCTGGAGTTATCTTGAGGGCGAGCACCTTTGGCCATAGTAGAGTTCTGTGTTCGATTAGCACTCTGCTTCCGTGTGTTTTGGAAATCTGTAATGCGCTCTGCGTAAGCAATAGCGCCAGCTATGGTGGTGATGTTTGCTTTAAGGACATCAATGCGTAACGAGGGATTTAGGCCTGAGATGAAAGCATGAAGGTGATCATTCTCAGTTAAACCATCAATCTCCAGCACCAATGTGGTGAATTGAGAGATGTAGGAAGACAAGGAGCCTGTTTGCTCCAACTGTCGGAGTTTTGAACGTGCTTGGAAGTCCGCATTGGTAGGTATGAACTGCTTACGGAGCACGTGTTCAAAACGTTCCCATGTTAACACACTTTTGCCGTCCTTTAAGCGTCTTTGCCACCATAGAAAAGCTGTATCCTTAAGGAGGGAGGCTACCAAGGCAATCTTTTCGCCTTCAGAGAGGTTAACAGTATCAAAGTACATGCGCAATTTTGCGAGCCATTGGTCAATTGTTCGGCGATTTCATTGACCAGTGTAGGCTTCCGGAAGTTTAACGTCAAGTCTTTTAGTTTTGGAAGCTTGGAGTAAATGGTAGAGGGCACAGAGTTCAGTGTTTTCTACCTCTGGTGGGAATGAGTCCACATAGTCGTTTGGTTGCGTCACGTCATCCTCTGTATGTGTGCTACTGCGAGAATCTTGGAGTTGTTGGACTTTCTGGACCAAGTCGGAGATGCTGTCCTGAAGCTGGGAAATTTGAAGTTGCAGTAGTGTTTCGCCTTGTACGCTGACTTCATGGGTCCTTTTTGGACTTGAGTCGCTTATTTTCGGAGAGGTTGCACGCGAGCATTGTGACATATCTGAGGTCCTTGTGAGAAAAGCACGAACCTGCGCTCTAGTTTGTACCATTCCCGGAAGAAGATTCAGGCTGCTCCTTGAGGTTGCTCATGTTGGAGGGGGCAGGCGAGGTAGGATGGAACCACCCGTGGAAATCTGGTAAAGGAGGTCCTGTTTGAGGTAACACTGGTGATGCCGAAATGGGTGTTACTGCTCGTGAGAGTACAGGAGTAGGTTGCAGAGTCCACAGATCTGAGAAGGGATAGGGATCTGCTGTCGGAAGTGGAGGATATCCAGGAGTGCCTTCAGAGTGTAAATACTGTCTTGGGGAAGGTACAACCTGTATAGGAGGATATCTGGGAGCTGAAGGAGGTGGAGAGTACCTTGGAGATGCTGAAGCTGAGGGGTAAAAATCTCTCCAAAGATGGACAGCAAACTCGTGAGGAATATCGGGTTTTGGGTATCTTCGTGTCTCGTGGAACACAACCTGGACTGTGCTGAGGAAGTAATGTAACTGAGGTGCCTCACGCAGAAGGTATAGGATGCGGTCCAGATCACTAGGAGGGCACGTGACACAGAAGACCCACGATGCAATAGCTCCGAAATGGGCTGGTTGTGCAATCTGAACACGATATTGTGTGGTAGATGATGCCTGAGGTGTCCTTGAAGGGACGGGTGAATTACCAAGGGTTTCCATGCTTTAAGGAAGCGTCTTTCATTTGCTGTAATTTGATAATGATAAGAGAATCCTTAGAAGTAGATTGGAAAGAATCCACCTGGCATTGATTTAAGCTGCCAATTAGTTGTGTAGAGAAGGCCTGCAGATCTCTGTCCGGAGGTCCATGTGAGCCTCCTACTTGGGCTCTGATACCATGTTAGAAATGACCCAACAGAGGGTACACATAGCGGAATACTTATAGTAATGCCCAGGAGCTCACACAGTGTAGTGTGGGTGTGGAATCACAAACATCTTTACTTATGTGCATTCAATAGATGTGTAGACTCATCAATAGACAATGAATTGGCCAGATAGAGAAACGACCAAAATATATATTTCCGTCCAAAACTATGGACACAATACAAGAGAGATAGATCCAGAGTCCCACCAAAGGTGTGGTCCTCTGATCTTACCACAAGGTCCTTCTCCTATCTGCAGGCTATCTCTAGACTCGAGCCCTCGTGCTCCACCTCGAGCTTATGTGGACTCTCCGTGTTATGCTCTAGCCGAGATAGCATGACCTCGGAAAGATCGGTGGGCATTTTCTCTTAGATGACCAACTGTTGTAATAATTAATGTGCGTAAATGAAACGGTCAAGGGAAGTAACTGCCAAGGTCCTAGGTGAGGGTGAAATGGCATTGACTAGGTGGTTCTGAGTGCTAAGGCCTAGGTGCACCTAAATGTGCAATAATGCCAAGGGGCAAGTGGTTTTAAATGTGCCCCAAGAGAGGGGTAAAAGGGTGCACCAAGTGGAAAGGCTAAAATGATGACATTTGGCAAGGGGAACCATCTAGGGAGATGAGGGTCTCGTGGATATGCATGAGGAAGAAAAAAGGACATATTAATTGAAAAATGTGCGATCTACGAGAGTAGGCTAGGAGGAAATAACAGATGCCATCGCCCGTGATCTGAGTGTGTGTTAGAGAATAGAGAATCTATCAATTGGTATCAGAGCTCAAGGCAAGGGAAGAGTGACGAATTAGGTGACGGAAGGAAGGTTTGGAGCACAGAGGTGACGCAAGGTAGTCAATTGTATCACTTGTTCGTGACGTGCGAGGGACGTGAGGATCGTTGGCGGTGACGAAGGCTGTACGTGACGGGAGCAAGTGGACGGGCATCTCCGGTTGATGTTCTGCGGGGACGACGTGGCGTGGTGTTGACGGGCACTTACGCTCAATTACGCTAGGTATCCTGGTGGATTGACGAAGTGAGGAGAAACGGGCAACGTAGGAAGAGTCGCCATCGCCATCGTCTGCCAAGTTTCCGTGGCTATACGTCTACGTCCTGCCCCTTCGCATTCGTCACGTCAACTGTGACCCCAGGCCTTCGCCCCGTTCCGCCTCCTATTTTCCCCACGTAGTAGCCCGTCGATGTTGGCCGTGTGATCTATCAGATAACTCTGAGCGCAATTGGCTGTGGACGCTGCTACGAACATTGTGCCCGTAAATCCCACGCACGTGCCTAGGTCTGGGTACTACTTTCAGGTGGAGGGAAAAGTGAACCAGAGATAAATACGACAAGGGGGATCAATCGACATTTCGAGAAGAAAACCAGGGAGCACCTTCTTTCGATACAGCTTTTACAGTTTTATATATGGTCATGGTATTCCTGCACCGTAAAAGGAACGTCCAGAGTATTACATATTTGGGAGTTTAGTGTGCAGGAGAAAGAAAAACAGGAAAGCAAAATAGAAAAGAGGTGTATATATATTTTATTTGGGTTCTAGAAAAGACTGTTAAAAAAAAAAAAAACCCATTTTCCCTTTTTAAACTATGGAGGCAGAAGGACAGAATTCTAGGGTGAATCCTAGTGAGTCTAGAGCACGGTCTACACAACAAATGTCACATCACACAGCACCTACTTTGATCGGTAGGATTTCGATATTAGAAGATGCTTTACAACATATTATGAACCAGCAGCTTCAAGTGAACGCTGATCAGAATGAGATCAGGGAGATGGTGCAAGCCTTGTCAGCTAGACTGTCTAGAATTGATAAGGGCAAAGCTCCAGCAGAGCCAGAGCCCAGTATACATTCATCAGAGCGCGCGAAGGTCAAAGTGCCTAATATCGCTAATTATAGGCCGGAGAAGTACGCTGGTCGGATGACCGAGCGCAGTTCTGATGTGATCGAGGTTTGGTTACACAAGTGGGAAGAAGCCTTCGCCATTTGTGAAATCAGATCTGATCTAAAGAAAATCCGTGAGGCCACTCACCTGTTTATTGAGGCAGCGGATAGATGGTGGATAAAGCAACAGAAGGATCAAGTTGCTCCTACCACCTGGGAAGGGTTTAAAGCTGAATTTAAGAAACACTTTCTCCCACCTGATGAAGAGTCTCGAGCTTGGGATGCTTACAGAAATCTTCGTCAGAGGAGTCTGTCGGTGGCAGAGTACACTGACAAATTCCGGGAATGTGTCATGAAAATAACAGACCCTCTCCCTATGTCGGTTCAGTTAAAAGACTATATCTATGGACTGAACGACAAGATCAAAATGGAAGTTCGGGCTAAATATGTGACTACATTAGATGAATCTATTGCTGTAGCCTTGAACTATGAGGATGCCAGAGGCAGATCTGGTGGATTTGTACAGGCAGGGACTCAGTATGAGTACCCGAAAAAAGGGGGATCTCAGAGGAAATGGATTTCAAAGACAAGTGTCTCGCAGCGAAGTGGCCAAACCAAGCAGGTGAAGCCGGTTGAGGGACCAGTAAAAACAAGTACCACCGTTGGGGTGAAAAGGAAAATAACTCCAATGGCAGCCCGGGCTTGGTCAAAGTCCTCGTTGACCCCTGAACAAAAAGAGAAAGCTAGAAAAGAAGGATTGTGCTTCGGCTGCCTTCAGCGACATCAGTGGAAGGATTGTCCACTGAATAAAGACCGTCGCACGGCTAATATGATAATATCTGAATGCGACGTGGAAATGCTGGAGAGTCCCAATGCGGAACATATGCAGATGCAATTGGTGGGACCTTCTCAGAGGTTAGTACCTGTGTTGTTAAGTGTGTCTGTTACTAAGTAAGTAAGCGGTGCACTTGATAACATCCTATCTAAGCCCGCAGCAACGGGGTATACAGCCTTTAATGATACGGAGTTAATTAAAATGAAAGGGCAAGTGGCCAATCATGATGTCATTGTGTTGTTTGACTCGGCGTCAACTCACAATGTGATTAACTCCAAGCTCGTGAAGAGGCTGAAATTAAAGACAAGTCCATCTGACTATGCGTATATAGTCAAGATGGAAGATGGAAGTTCAACTGAAGTATGGGACCAAAGGGTTACCCAGTTGGAACTTCGGATTCAGGACTATGCTGAGAAGCTTGATTTTGAAATGACCAAGCTTGCTCATGCAGATATAGCCCTGGGTATGGCGTGGCATTACAGGAAGAATCCAGCCATTGATTGGAAAAAGCACGTATATCAATTCAAGATGAATGATGTCCTTTATGTCTTGGAGGTGAGAAAGATGTACCTCAGGGACCGTTGGTTTCCGTGATGGAAATCCGAAAAGCTCAAGTAGAGTTTTTATTCCCTTGCACAGCATCGGTAGAGCCGATTGATGATTCTTTGGCTAGCACTGATGTTACGCAAAGTGATGAGATGGCCAAGCTGGCTAATCTTATAACAGAGGAGTTCTTTGAATGTTTTAGGGATGAACTACCTTATGGGTTACCTCCAGAGCAGAAAGTTCAACATAAGATTGAATTGATCCCGGGGGCAGAACCTGTAAATAGGCCACCCTATAGAATGAGTTTTACCGAAGAGGCGGAGGTGCGTAGACAACTGGAAGAATACCTCAAGTTGGGGCAGATTCAACGAAGTTTCTCACCTTTTGCTTCGCCAGTGATATTAAAGAAGAAAAAGGATGATACGTTTCACCTTTGTATAGATTACAGAGCATTGAATAATATCACTGCTAAGCACACGTATCCGATGGCTCGGATTGATGATTTGCTAGATGCATTACATGGAGCCGTGATTTTCAGCAAGATAGATCTTAAGTGTGGCTACCATCAGATCCGGATTAGAGCCGAGGATGTACATAAAACTGCTTTCAGAAGCAGGTTTGGTCATTATGAGTTTTTGGTAATGCCCTTCGGACTTACCAATGCTTCCGCGACCTTCGTCATGCTTATGAACGATTTGCTACGTCCGTATATCGGAAAGTTCGTAGTACATTTTATTAACGATATCTTGATATTCAGTAAAAGTATTACTGAGCATCGTGAACACTTAAGAGTAGTGTTCAGTACTTTGAGGAAAGCCAGTCTTTATGTAAATAGAAAGAAAACTATACTGTGTATGGTTAGGCTTGAATATTTAGGGTTCATCATTACTCCACAGGGGGTAGAAATGGATCCGAAGAAAGTGGCTGCGATACTAACTTGGCCAATCCCTCAGAGTCTGACCGCGTTGTTGTGCGATCATTCTTGGGATTTGTCCAGTTTTATAGAAGGCATATCAAAGGATATTCCGGAATAGTATCGCCATTGACTGATCTGACCTCAGATAAAGTACCTTTTATTTGGGGACAGAATCAACAAGAAAGTTTTAACACCATAAAACAAGCTGTGGTCACAGGACCGGTGTTAAAAATAGTTGATCCCCAGAAACCGTTGTTCCTAGAAACCGACGCAAGTGGCATTGCGGTAGGAGCAGTTCTCCTTCAAGAGGGAAGGCCAGTAGCTTTTGAAAGCAAGAAGCTTTCTCCCTCTCAAAGGAATTGGCCAACTCATGAATTGGAGTTGTATGCTGTTATCCATGCTTTGAAAACATGGAGGCATTATTTGTATGGTTCAGAGTTTTATGTGGATGTTGATCATGATACTCTGAAACATTTTTGTAAACAGCCTGACTTGAGGGGCCGCCAAGCTAGGTGGGCAGAGCTCATGCAAGAGTTTGATCTAACGATTCGATACTGAAGAGGGAAAGATAATAAGGTTGCTGATGCGTTGTCTCACATTATGCACAACCTGAGTTTCACGGTATTAGAGAGTGCTCTAATGACCGAGATTAGAGAAACTCAAAGGGTGGACGAGTTTGTCTAGAGCTTATGGCCTAAGGCTCATGTGTTAAAACCCGGGGAAAATGAAAAGGATGACCTGGCATCCAGAAAAGGCCAAACTTATGCAAGATATACCATAAGGGATGGTATGCTAGTTAGAAATGGCAAGGTTGTAGTACCTAGTCAGAATGATCTCAGGCAGAGAGTCATTCGACAATGCCATGATAGCCCGTGTGCGGGACATCCAGGAGTCGAGAAGACATATGATCTCGTGAAGCAAGATTTCTTTTGGCCAAAGATGAAAAAGCATATTCATGAATATGTGACACGGTGTTTCTCGTGTCAGGTAAGCAAGGCCGCGCGGGTGAAGCCACCCGGACTTTTACAGCCCTTGGAAATACCACTAAGTAAGTGGGAGAGCATTTCCATGGACTTTATTGTAGGGTTGCCTACGACACAAGGAGGGTATGATTCTATCCTTGTGGTGGTTGACCGTCTAACCAAGATGGCTCACTTCATTCCGACTAGAGAATCTGTTAGTGCCGCCCCGCAAGTGGCAGATTTGTTTATTAAACATATATTTCGTCTGCATGGATTGCCTACATCCATAGTGTCAGACAGAGATGTCAGATTTACCGGTTATTTTTGGACAGCGGTATTTGAGACACTAAGGACTGAGTTGGGAATGAGTAGTGGGGATCATCCTGAGACGGATGGTCAGACGGAGAGAGTCAACCAGACGTTAGAGGATATGGTGAGGGCATATGTGTCATTGAGGCAACATACGTGGGACAAGTGGTTGCCATTGTTGGAGTTTGCCTACAATGACAGAAAACCTTCATCTACCGGGTTCAGTCCGTTTGAGCTGAACTATGGTTATAGACCAGCAAATCCAACTATAGTTGGAATACCTCAGAAAGTATCTAGTGCCGCGAACTTTGTAGTTCAGATGCGGGAGATGCTAGCACTTGCGAGAGCTAATATCCGCCAGGCTATGGATAGAGCCAAGGTGTATGCGGATGAAAACCGGTCTATAAGAGTATTTAAGGAAGGAGAAAAAGTTTTTCTCAGAGTTCCTTTGCACTCGAAGTCGTTGACTTCAGGAGAGTGTGCTAAGTTATCACCTTGATACTGTGGGCCGTGGTTAATTCTGAAAAGAATAGGCAAGGTTGCCTATAAATTAGAATTGCCACCGGGGTATAAGGTGCATCCACCAGTGTTTCATGTTTCTCGTTTAAAGAAATTTTTGCATATTGTTGACTCACTAATCGAAGGTGTGGTTTTGTTTCAGGAGATAGAGGATAATGCAAGACGCAAACCAACAAGAATCCTGGACCGAGGAACAATGCAAATACAGAATCGGAAGATACCCACGGTGTTGGTTGCATGGCATGGTCAGCCTCTATCGGAAGCTACCTGGGAATCCGTATACCAGTTACGGAGAGTGTTTCCAGATTTCATCATTGAGGACGCTGATGCTTGAAGAGGGAAGGAATGTTATGCTCTAGCCGAGATAGCCTCGGAAAGATCGGTGGGCATTTTCTCTTAGATGACCAACTGTTGTAATAATTAATGTGCGTAAATGAAACGGTCAAGAGAAGTAACTGCCAAGGTCCTAGGTGAGGGTGAAATGGCATTGACTAGGTGGTTCTGAGTGCTAAGGCCTAGGTGCACCTAAATGTGTAATAATGCCAAGGGGCAAGTGGTTTTAAATGTGCCCCAAGAGAGGGGTAAAAGGGTGCACCAAGTGGAAAGGCTAAAATGATGACATTTGGCAAGGGGAACCATCTAGGGAGATGAGGGTCTCGTGGATATGCATGAGGAAGAAAAAAGGACGTATTAATTGAAAAATGTGCGATCTACGAGAGTAGGCTGGGAGGAAATAACAGATGTAGGCTGGGAGGAAATAACCGATCTGAGTGTGTGTTAGAGAATAGAGAATCTGTCACTCCGTCCTTTGACCTCAGCTCTTTGCTGCCCTAGAAGACAGCCAAAGTCTCAGCCTCATACTTGAGCTAAGTCTGCAGCAACATTGGTACTCCTTCAGCTTCTGGATGTAGGCCCCAAGGGTTGTGCTCTGCTGCTCCTTTCTGCTCTGCTGGAAGCTGCACTGCTGGATGTGAAATGAGGCCTGTGGCCTCTGTTTTTATAGGTCCCAAGGGTCCCTTGAAGTAACCGACCAGCCAGCCCTAAATGGGCCGACTGGCTGGTCTGTTTGGGCCGACCAGTCTGCCCCAAAACCAGCCCTTTAAGGGCTCCAAAACTAGGGCCCTTTGGCCCACACTTCTAGGGATTTTGGCCCTCCAATCTAGGCAAGGGCCCAGCCTATATAAGGCATGCCACTGCCCACTGTCAGCCCCGTTTGCTGCTCCACCAGGCCTGCCGGTTCTGCCCTCTGCCAGGTTCTCTCCAGCCATGTGCGCAGCGCCGTACACTGCTGATGTCATCGTGCCCTGCCAGGTCAGATCTAGGGCTTGCTGTCCCTGCCATCTGCACTGTAATTCGTGCCATCTGTTGCAGCCTTCTTCTCTTGTGAGGTGCTGCTCATGTGGCAGCCCCCTCTCTCTCTCTTCTCTGGGCATCTTCTGCCCTAGGTCTCCCTCTCCCACGCTTTCCTCAGTTGGGGGCTTACAGATGGGGAGGTGACCTTTCCAACACTAACTCGGTCAAGACTCTCTCATATAGCAAATGCGAAAGTTTCTATATTCCATGCTTGTGCAAAATGGTGTTTCTCTATGGATGCCCAGGCGCCCAGGTTCTCTAGAGCATATTGAAGAAGAATAGAAACATTACATAAATGCTTTCTCATAGGAGGATTAGGGGTCAAGGTACAGACACCCTATCCCATCCTACTGGTTGAAACTGGTATGATATCTCTGAAAGGTGAAGCATTATGCCAATACATGGTCTACCTCAACAAGCTTGAGAAGATGGATGCAAGCAGGATACCATGCACAGCAAGGGAGGCTACAAAGACCATTGGATGGCACAAAAAGAAGGGGAAATGGATGGAGTTATGGTGCATAAGGCTGCCAGTATCAAGACGATATAGGTAAAATCAGGGATTTAGTAAGGCAGGAAACACTGCAAAGACTATGGCATGTCCAGGGGCGAAATGGTTCTACAAACAGGAATTAATCCGATGGACAGATGTGAAATGCAAAGATACCTTGAGGGAGGATTTAGTAATGTTCAAGAGGGATTTAATTTGCAAAATAAGGACTTGATACCATGATATAGGTGGAGAGAGGCAGCTGGGCAAGGCCCAAGATCACAAGAGATGAAAGAATGTCCAAAAAGCTGCTCCACAGTTGAAGATAGAAAATGAGCAGCACGTGTTCCCCATAGTGTCAAGCTTATGCACACATCAGGGGGGGGGAAAGTGACAGCAGAGGTGACCTAAAAACCCTGTTGGGACAACCAACCAAATGCTGGGGGCTACCTAAACGAAGCCTTGGAACACTGCAGCAAAATACTTGGGTGATCACACAAGCTAGCTACCAAATACTCACAACATAATAAGCTTTGTAAAGATTTCTTTTCAAATCGTCCGGATGTAAAAGGGCCACTATTAGTTAATAGTGGTCATCAGTCCCATAGATCTAGGGTCCCAAGCCAACTTCAATACAATCATATCGACTCTCTCTCTCTCTCTCTCTCTCTCTCTCTCTCTCTCTCTCTCCCCTAACCCCATAGCTTTGGACGGAAATATATTCTTTTGGTGGTTTCTATATCTGGCTGGATCATTGTCTATTTACTAGTCTACACATCTATTTGATGCAGATAAGTCGAAGAAGTTTGTGATTCCACACCCCACACATTGAGCTCTTGGGCTATTCTATCAGTCTTCCGCTGTGCGTACCCTCTGTTGGTCCATTTCTAACAGGGGATACAATACAAAAGAGAGATCCAAAGTCCCACCCAGAGCATTGTCCTTTGATCTTACCAGAATGTACTTCTACAATCTGCCGGATATCTCTAGAACACTAAGCTCGCGTGCTCCATCTCGAGCGTAGTAGACTCTCCATCTAGATCCCTTCCACCTTGCTGTCTTTGCACGAGCCTAGGTGGGCAGCACTTTCTCAGCTTTGTCTGCAGTCTATGATGTACCTCCTTCACCTCCAGAAGATAGGCCCAAGGTAGGTCTTCCTGCTGCTCCAATCTGCTGACTTCTGGCTGCTCCAGGTGATGATTTGTGAGGGCTGAATGGCCCCCTTTTATAGGCCCAGGGCCTGCTCCAAAAAACCGACCAGTCAGGCTGCTTCTGGCCGATCCAAACAGGCCGACCAGGCCCTGACCTGGTCTGCCTATAAATGCCCCCGTGGGGCTCTCATTTCTAGGGCCTTTGGCCCACACTTCTAGGGCTCTCGCCCTCACATCAAGGCAAGGGCCCAGCCCTTAGGTCTGCCCTATATAAGGCCTGGTTGGCTGGCTCCAACCAGCCCAACCAGCCTCTCATATAGCCGACTCTTTCTTCTGGTCTGCCCCATCCTGTTGCACCCCTTGCCAGCACCCTGTTCTGCCCACATGTGTGCGCCTCAGCTCCGTACTGTTCCACACTACTGCCGACGTCATCCGTGACCTGCTCCAGCAAGACAGTCCTGCGTGGATCTGCTCCTGACAGCCAGGTTCTTTTCTTTGGCTTGCTTTGAACAGTGCTGCCCACATGACAGCTTTGCTGCTGTCCATGTGATAACCACTTCTCCTTTCTTTCCTCCATCTGATCCTTGCCCTCATGGCATCCAGGATGCTGCCCATGTGGCCATCTCTCAGACACCAGGTGCCCCCCCTCCCCCCCAAATGCTCTCCTCATATGGGGGCTTACAGATGGGGAGGTGACCTTTCCAACTCCCCCTGCCCTAACCCTCACCCTCCCTACCAGCCTCCTGCCCTACTCTCGTCCTAGCTCCCAGCCCCTGTCTAGGTCCTATTGACCTGTTCTTGACGTCACAATCTGCTGCGACAGGCCATAGGGCCTCCCCGACCTGCTCCAGGGCCTGTTCAGGCCTCTTGGGTGCTCAAAGGGTCTGCCCGGCTGCACCAGACTTGCTGCACCAGCTAATGCGACTGCTCCTGCTTGACCTGCAAACACATTTTCGACGGTCCAAGCTTGATCTGCACCTGCAAACAGACCTCCAAACAGGAAACAGCAAGGAACCCTGAAAAATTGCAGGGTGCCTAGACCTTCAGCATCCCCAGGACAGTCGCGAATCAGCGCCAGGGTCAAGAATGTCTGTACCAATGTGACAAATTGTGCCATCATCTCACCAAGATACGCCCTCGGAAATCTGCTCAGAATCAGCTTCAAAATTCGAATTAAAAATCTCTTCAGAAATTGGCACCATATCAGGTTCAAAATCTGAGTTTAAAATCTCTCAGAAATCTGCTCCAAAGTTAGGTCCGCTCCTGCCCTTGCGGGCTGTTGTTTGACTGCATCCACAATTCGATTACCAGCTCAAATCAGCCCATGGCAAACAAGAGAACTTGCATTCAAAGGCTCTTTTCTTTCAAATAGAAATGCAGAATTGTATGTCCAGTATGGACAACTCACCAGACGGAAAAACCGAAGGGGAAGAAAGTAAAGTGCAATTTGGATGAGCACACAGAAAATTAATGACCAGCACATCAAAGCAAATTTGAAAACGATAAAGGAAGTTTCCAAAATGCAGGACACTCATATATTGAGAACTTGCAGAAGAAATTAGGGGAAAGCAAAGATGTTGGATGAAATCATTCCTGGATTGCGTGTCTCTATGGAGAGTGAAATGGACAAATGGAAAACAGAAATGCAAATACGGCTAGGTAGGATGCAGGAAGAAATGACCCGAGTCGTAGATGCGAAGACCAGCCACCATGCCTCAATGATAAAGGAGTTGGAAACTCAAGTCACCAACCTCAAAGCAGAAAATGAAATATTGAAGACACACACTCATTTGAAGAAGTAGAGATTCAACTACCTTTCAATGTAGGAGCTGAACACACTCAAAACGGAGAATGAGAAACTCAAGAAGGATATACGGCTGCCCTGCAGTCACTATGCAAGGGAAACATGATGAATTCTCCCTACAAATAAACAAATGGAAGGCATGAGGGAATGGAAAGAGGTATTCAGGAAGGGCACATGAACCCTAAAAGAGAAATTCATTTCTGATGCCCTAGAGGAGGAGAAGAGAAGGAATAGAAAAGCCTAATATGTCCCCGTTAGAGGCCTTGCAGTGGGAGATACTCTGCTGGTAGATGCCAATGCATTGATCACTAAGATGGGGGTCGACCTCACCTGTGAGGCGGCCTGGAGAGTGGGCAAGGCTGATGCACCAACAAGGCCTATCGTACTGTGAAGTTTCACACTGCCGTAGATAGGTCGCCAATCTTCATGAGTATGAGGGCAGCTTTGAAGGGGACTAGGACGTATGTGGAAGATGACCTCACACTTCTACAGCAAGGGCATCGAAGAGAGGGGATGGTTCAACTAATGGCCAGCGACGCAGGAGGGAAAATGGGCTGCGTACAGAGATGGCAAAGTAATCATATGAGAGAAAGCGGAAACGGAAGAGAGAGATGCGGATAGCACATGATGGTGTAGGGCCCATGAGATGGGGACACATGATAGATTGAGTATGGGTGTTTGGAATTGTATGGGGTTTATCAGAGACCTACACCGACAGACATGTCATCTTCCACTGCCGAGACACATGACAGTCCAAAGAGATAACTACCCATTGTGATACGGTACACCTGGAGTCAGCTCCAAGAAGGGGATGAGGAGAGATAGTTGGACACGAGTTTCTGGGAGTGCTTTTCATATCACACTTGAGACCACTCATATCTGTGATGCAGGAGGAGGAGCATGCACTTGAGACCACTCATATCCACAATCACACTTGAGACCACTCATATCTGTGATGCAGGAGGAGCATGCACGGCACATGTTGATACAAATTCAGCCACTTGGTGCATGCATTGCTGTGTGCTACTTTCCCCCCCTGTACATCATCTTATGTGCATGATGTCACCATAGGGTCACAGCTCATATGAGACGATAGATGATGTCAGAGAGTTCTCCAGGTAGGGAGAGACCCTCCTACAGGGAACGGACTACTTGATTTCGGATCGGACACCTTTAAAGTACAAGAATAGAGCTTGGGATAGTGAGGCACTCACAAGATGCACCACATGTGCCTAGTTATGGGACAACATTTACTAGAGATGGGAGCAATATACGACTTGATCATCTATAATGGTCTCCAGAGATGGCGGTTATCTAGAGGGCTCACTTGTTTTCCACAAGGGGGGGGGGGGGGGGGGGGGGGCCCAAGTACAGTGGACTGCTTGATGGTCTCTCTAGCCTTTGTCTCACATGTACATGACCTCACTGTCCCTCCCCCCACTAGCATTGACCACTCCTATGTGGTTGGCATTCAACATGTCGATTACCATGCTAGTTGCAAGATGGGATTCCCCTGCCCCTAGCCGTGTCCAGATACACTTTGACCTTGCCCTTGGTGTGGTATATATGAGCAACTTGTCTCATGAGTGATCAACCTCCCTTGGTGTGGGGCATTGATGATGCCCGAGGCACAGTGGATGTCACACCGCCTAACAGAGTAAGAGGTGGGCTTTCCTCTCACATAACATGGGATGAGGTAATTTTGATCTTTTTGCAGAGCAAGCCCCGTCATTGCATGGGGCCTTCTCTTTGAGGGGAAGCCACCTATCCCCATCATGGATCCGAGTGTGGCACACATACACAACATTGCTCTACGATGTCCGGATCCATGCAACAATTGATATGTCCTACTTTCCTAGGGCCACCACTTCCACCTTATTCACCACATAGAATGTGCAAGTTGCATTGCATTGGCTTCACAACCGGAGAGCCCAAGATTATGAGGGATTACATAATGAGCGTTTTGCACATGAATAGGAGGTCTTGGCAGCACAAATGTTCAATCACAGTGTATGCCATGGCTTTCCACCTACTTGGAGTACCACTACCATCATGATGATACACAAAGTAGGGGACCCATGGATGTTGGGACCTATTGCCTCACTACCGCACTCTCATGATTGGCCACACATTGGCCAAGCTTTATGAATCGGTACTTGAGAGAGAGATCAGCTCCTATACAGAGGCACAGGGACAATGAGATTTGGGACAGGATGGGTTTAGAGGAAACACTCTACCCTTGATCACATTTTCACTCTATGGGCCATCATTGAGGACAGATCCCAAAAAGTCTATGCTTGCCTTACAGACTTTTGGAAGGCTTTGGCACAATTCCACGACTCCAGATGATTCAGGAGGGCAAATCCCAGGATTCATCATTTGGGGTGTGATGAACCTAAACCCTAAACCAGGCGCAAGGAGAGTATGCACCCCAGGCAGATGATTAGTAGGCTTTAGGAGATGCAAATCCGAGGATTCATCATTTGGGGTGTGATGAGCCTATATACATCAGTCAGAGGGAGAGTATGCACCCCAAGCAGCTGGTCTCGGAGTGAAGTCAGAGGGAGAGTATGCACCCCAGGCAACTAGTCGGATTGGATTGAGACCTTGCTCAGATGAGATCAACTGTATCGTACGGTTGGATATACTCTAGCTCTATACGTTACGTACTTTGGGGGGAAACCAAGAGTTCCCTACCAAGAGTTAGCTCTATCACAACCACTTTTTGAGAGTATCAAAGGACGAGGTGATCATCAGAGCCCAATACCTAGAGGATAGAGGAGTTTCACATGCATTGAGGATTGCCATTGGTTCATATGTGGGGCTTGTCCCATCAGCTAAGGATCGAGACAGGGAGAGTTGCATACACACACAATGAGCAACGGACCTGTAAGCAATGCACGTTGGAGGAGGTGAAAATAGAGGAGCATTTATGAGATCTGGGGACGAGTACCACTACCTCTTAGGGGCACGGTTGTGAGCCACTCTCTTGGTGCTGCTGATCCACTTCCATGACTAGGTCTATGTGGCCTCTACCTAATTGAGATGCCATGGCATAGAGAGACTATTTTGAGGTAGATAAGGCAATAGGAGGTGATAGCCCTACACGAAACTGGATAGAGCGAGCATAGCGATATGTCACAGACTTCTACGCATTTGAGTGAGCTCCATGACAATGCGGTGGAGGAGGAGCTAGCCGACATGGGGCGGAGTGGATCAAGGGGAAGAGGCGACACAGAACTACAAAAATTTGGAGTGAGAGACACAAGGTGTCACTCTTGGTATGGTTCATCGGATACGGGGATCAGAGAGGCCTCGCCCCAGCATAGGGAGAGACAACTTGTCAGATCTAGATACGAGATATCTTCATAACTCACTGGAGAGCTGCCATGGCACCTGGGTTTGTATTTTGAATACTAGCTTTGAGTTTTGAGTTTGAGCTTTTAAGCTTCTTAGCTTACTAGAGCACTCAGCAAGGGCCCTAGGGAGCCCTTTGCCTTAGTCCACAGTGGCTTTTATGAATTACTCTTTTTTATTGTACTCCATCTCATAGGCCCTCGAGGCCTCTCGAAGACGTAAATACACACACACACACACACACACTCTCTCTCTCTCTCTCTCTCTCTCTCTCTCTCTCTCTCTCTCTCTCTTAAGCTCACACACACGCACGCACACGCACATGCACATGCACACGCACATGCACACGCACGCACGCACATTTCTTATTCTCTTCTTTCTTTTTGTTGTTGTTGGGTTGGGTTCTGTACCTTAGTAAGCATTGGTTTAACCCAAGTGATTCTGATATCTTTCAAAATCCCGATGCTAGCTTATGCTTGGATATACTGATGAGAACATAAGTGTATCTCGTGTATATATGTAAATCTTAGAGAGAGAGAGAGAGAGAGAGAGAGAGAGAGAGAGAGAGAGAGAGAGAGAGATCCTAAACGTGTTTATAACACCCAGTATTATGTTTATGCGCTGGATACACCATATGCTCGCACGGGAACTCATAATCTTGCTGTAGCCACAGCAAAGGGAAATGTTGTTTTGCTCTTTGTAGTTAGTGCCAATGATGCACAATGGTCTACATCTCAGGGGATATTGAAAACTGTATTGGAGTCTTTTCAAGTGTAGTCTCTAATTTTATCTTGCAATTATCTTGGTTTTATAAGATTCCTCTTGTTTTCTTCGCCTCTTTTGGTTGCGAACTATCTATCTTTCTTTTAAGGCCTTCATATACACATCTCCATGCAATGGACATGCTTTGTATGAGGGCAAAAATATCTTTGGATGTGTGAATAAACCTCCCTAATGTATCTTCAGTATATTCCATTATTTCGCTAGGAGCAAGCTATGACATTGATTGCCATGCAACTACCGCCCATTTTGTGAGAGATGACTTGCCTAGGATGCTCCTTAAGCCAATAAATTTTGTATTCCCAAACCTATCAGTTTCACAATTTCATTCTAGATGTCCGTTATAACTTAAGCTAATATCGAGAAGGTGTTTTTACATCCATGTTCTTTCAACGGATGTGCTTATAACATGTCAAATTCTATGCCTAGCACTAGGGTCAAAGCTTGGATCTAGATGCTATTAGAGCTCTCTCTCTAGGTACAGAAGACTATGTTGTTACAATCCGTGTATTTTGCATTCTCACCTCTTGTAGAGATTAGTATGCTCACTATGCAATAACAGTGCAACCCCTACACCTAGCGGTCACTTACTATTTAGGGTGTTAGTCCACTTAGACACTAGCTCCTCTTTGGACGTAAGACTAGTACTAACGGTCCTAGTTAGCATGACCACCTTCTAGGCCACTTTAGCCCATGGTTAGGCCACTTAAACCTAACCACCAGTTACCATTTCCATACTCCTATGTTCCTAACCTAAGGTATTCAATATTAAGTTCATCTGTCATGGGGACTACAACATTAACATATTCCTAGATAGATCTCTGGTCGAAACATGAAAGGCCAAGAGATATTTGCTTTAACTTTATCTGGATCCATAGGTATATAATATAGCACGAGCATTAGATAACTCAAAATACATTACTCTAAACTGAAAGTGACCTTTACAATTTTAAAAGTAGTTTTGGGTACATCGTAAAAATGGATCCTTGATGGTACCTAGACTTTAATGAAATTTATTAAAATTATTAGCTCCTTGCAATGACTAATCGCAGAAATCGTGAATGTGAGACTTTGGATACTCATTTAAATTGTCATCTTATTGAGTGCATGATAAAGCATGCACAATCGCATAGTTCCCTTTACTATTTTTGGGTACATCATAAAAATGGATCTTTGATGGTACTTAGACTTTAATGAAATTTACTAAAATTATTAGCTCCTTGCAATGACTAATCAAAGAGATCATGAATGTGAGACTTTGGATACTCATTTTAAATTGTCATCTTATTGAGTGCATGATAAAGCATGCACAATCACATAGTTCCATCTTTTTGTTTTATGAATTGCAGCAACCCATGTGAACTACTGAATTGAATCTACCCTTTCATAAGGTACTCTGCTTGGCATCATTTTTTCACAGAGAAAAGGCACTTCTATTTATGCTTGAAAAAACACCATACAAATCAGCAAAACCAAAAAAATGATGTTGACTATTGAGAGCTAGTTGTTGCCATAAAAAGGGCCAACCTGTTTCTTGAGAACCCAGCATACAGCTAGGGTATCTTTAGAACATGGGCTAACAACCAAGGTGGCAGGCTATACAACTAGTGAATACCTCTTGTAGAGAGGCTATAGAAAATGCATGTAGGCTATGCCTTTCGGCAGTCGCTCTAGAACCTAGAGTCCCTTGCTCCCAAATGGCACGTAGGGTGTAGATGCTATCTTGCCAAATGGACAAGAGTGGCTGTTGAAGTAGTTTGTCGGCGTCCCATTACCAAACTGCAGTGGTACCTTGGCATCATTATGTTCAACCAAGTGCTTCAACTACATATAGCTAATGAGGGGACCACACATGCGAGCAAACACAGTCAAAATACCTTTACATTTAAAATTTTACATGTTTTGCACAATTGTTTACCCCTCCTCCATATGTATACAACTTGTAAGTTTGAATTTAGAAATCCCCTCCCTACATTTACATATCATAGTTATATTAAATAAGTATGTTTCTAACCCCCGCTTGTCTGTAAATGGCCCTAAATCCCCCAACTTTAAAAATCACCTTCCATGAACGAACTTGCTATCTTACATGTTTATGGATGGCTGCCCCAGGCATTATAATGGATTTGCAATTTGAAAAGCTTGAGCATATTCTTGCCGTGAATTTTTTTTCAAAATTTCAAAATGTTCTTTAGCATTACATTTTCTTGTAGGCGACTCATACCACATTTATCATGAAGGTGGACTAATTGTCCATCTTCTTCAAAGTATAAGAGTTGTTTTTAAATAACTCCTTTGTAGGGTATGGCCCAACCCATAGAACGACTAAAAAAATGAAAATTGTAGCCCTTAGCATACTCTACAACATTAAAAAAAAAACCCATCATTATTTGATGTATATCTCAAGATATAGTGTCTATATTGCTCACTTGTCTGTGAAAAGTATGTGTATAAAGCAATTCCTAAGGCTCTTTTGTGCTAGAATCTCTTCCAAAAACAGCCCCGGGGACTCCCAAATCATCTCGTCCATCTAAAACATAACCTCCTCAGCCTTTGAGTGCTAAAAATCCCTCCAAAAGAAGCTCATCATGCAAGAATTGACCTCCGATCTAGTTTCAGTTAACCCCTTTTTTTTTAGTCAAAGCAAAATATATCTCCAAAGTAAGCCACAAGACCACATGTAGCTAACCGACCCTTTATTGTTGGCTCCTCATGCGAACTTCCAACTCCATTCAACCCTGCCTTTTTCTAATAGAGTGCACTCACATGTATAACATATACAATATTTATAGTGATTTTCGAGGCTCTAAAAAAAGGCTCATCATATTTTTTCCTCCCCCTAATTGCTAAGACATTATGTCCAATAGGTTGAAAAGAAGAATGCTATTGGGATACTTTTCCTAGGTCAAATACAAGCCTAGACTCTTCAAATGGCTGAACTTGCATCTTTTTCTCTTGCTCAAAGGGTCGCCTATGCAACCTGTCATGCATATCCTCATGCACAAGATGATCTAGGACTCTTGGTATCACAACCGCCTCATCTTGATTAGATTCAAACCACTCTATCTTGACATGTGTGTCCACATAAGGCCATTGCCATGATGGCAATGTGCCTTACATGTCCTCTTGCATGAAATGTTTCTAGTTCCTTGTATCTTGTTGCTTGATCACGCTCCTGCCTATTTGCTTCTCAACAGCCTCAACAGTAACTTCATACATATCTTGCTCTTGTTTCTCCCCTTCATCATGCCTTGATGGCAGACAGATGCCCACCCCCTGTGCATCTTCATCATTCGATAGAGTATTAGCTTTCGAGCCTACCAACTCAATCTCTACTTTGTATACCTATGCCATAAATGTGTCCTACATACTATTTGATGTAGGATCATGCTCATCTATATTGTACTTGTATCCTATGCTTTTTGGACAGGGATGTATAGTACCTCTTTCTCTTCTATATGGTTCTCACTCTCTGGTTCTTGAACAATGAGTGCTTCTTCATGTAGTTGTTTGTTTTCTTCTTCCTTGATGGTGATCAAGGCTCTTGGAAAATCAGTGTGGCTTGGAACTTCATCTTTACATATGAGTTCTACAAGACAATTAGCAAATGAAAAAGGAGAAATACCATTTTCTTCAAAGACACAAGATGGCTCATATGGAATCTCTACACATTGAGCAGTTGGCTCATAAGAGCTCACTCGTCCCTCTCCATCATTTGCCTTTCAAAGCTAGCACAATCATGAGGCCTCGCTTATGTAATTCCATTTTTTTATTCTTGCAATATCCAATGCCTTGTCAAAGGTTCTTGGATGCTTCAATTCGAACCACCCAAAAGAAAGAATGTCATTAGCTGGAAATGGGTCTACAAAGCTAATAAGAAAGCTAATGGGAGTATAAACAAGTATAAGGCAAGATTGGTGGCAAAAGGACATGCTCAACAAGCGGGCATTGACTATGAGGAGAAATTTGCATCAATCACAAGGATGAAAACAATTTGCCTTGTTCTTTCTCTTGCTTGTAATATGGGGTTATACTTGCATCAAATGGATGTCAAGTCTAGGTTCCTCAATGGAGATATACAAGAAGAGGTGTTCATGCATTAGTCATAAGGATTTATGAAGAAAGGATCTGAGCACTTAGTGTGCAAGTTGAAAAAGGCACTGTACATCTCAACAAGCGCAGCAAGATTGACACTTAGTTCATACAAGAAGGCTTCAAGAGAAGTGAACTTAACTATGGGACATATGTGAAGAGAAATGAAAATGCTTCACAATCATTGCCACTCCATGTGGATGACCTCATTGTAGCGGGCAATGACAACAAGATGATCAAGGAGGTCAAGGTCAATCTTTGTAGAGAGTTTGAAATGCATGATTTGGGATTATTGCATTATATTTTGGGTGTTGAGATAGCACAAATAGAGAAAGTCATAATGCTGAGGGCTTACCATCAAATGTGTCTCATACTAAGGGCTCATTAGGGGAGAATTGGGGTCTCAAAAGGGCCTCCAATTAGTCTTTCCTAATTTTAAGGGATTAGAGAGTGATTTGAGGTATACCAACGAGGGTGCTAGAAGGTGCAGGGCAATGATATGTTGAGGTGGAGGGTGGGCAGGCCTGCAAAGAGCCCCTATTGGTTGCTCCCCTTACACTAGGGACCACCCAAACCATCCCCCCCCTCTTAACCCATGTTTGACCCTCCTACCAGGTGCACCTCCTCCACATGAGCCAAAAACTGCCTTCAATGAGATGGTAGGGCCCTTCTGGTGAATTTTTCTTCTCCCCTCGCTCTTTCTAAGGCCTCTGCCCCCCATTGTTTTGGTCCATCCTACCAAATCACTCATATTTGAACCAAATCCCATGCATTTTCCCTCTTCCCCCTCTTTCTCTGCTCCCTCCTGCTCTGGCCTACTTGCTACAGCTCCTCTCTCTCTCTCTCCCCTCTCCCTCTCTTGTGCCTTTGTTGGAGCTGCTCTTGTCCCTCTCCTTCTCCCTCTCGAGCTTTTGTGCCTCTGTTGGAGCTGCTCTGTCCCTCTCCTTCTCCCTCTCCTGTACCTCTATTGCTGCTGCTCTGTCCCTCTCCTTCTCCCTCTTTTGTGCCTCTATTGGAGCTGCATTGCCTTGTGTAGGAGTCCCATTCTTGCTATTGCAACCTCTGCAAGCATGGTGAGGAGAAAGGCTACAAGACCACGCAATGTTGTGACCTCTTGTGTCTTCCACAACACCAGAAATGCATTGGATGAGTGGATCCCTTGCACCTATAGCTTAAATGACTGGATAGTGATGAAAGGATCGGCCAAAGGTCCACATAAGCTTCCCAAGAGCAAGAGAGGTGACATCTTGCATGAGTGGAAGGGATGCATCTTGAAGTTCAAGTTTGGGAAGAAAGGATGGCTCGCAAAAGTGCAACATGTTTACATGGAAAAAGATATGCAGCTTCCTCCATCATTCAATTAATCTAGGATACCATCACATTGTGAGCGTTTCTATCTATGTACCTTTTTCACTTATAAGTGTAATGAGTCCATTTGGAAATTTTGTGTTTGGTTTCTAATAGCTCTTATTCATGGTGGTAGATGTTTTCCCTTTGGACCTCAAGGAGTGGGAACCAGTTGAATCATTCATAGGCAAGTTCATTATCATTCATGAGGATTTAGGTAAGCAAATGCATGCTGGGGAGAAGTTGGCCTCCTTGCGAATGAAGAATGTGTATTGGTATAATGCAACATATATCACTCCAACGACATCATCAAGCTATGGCCGTCTGCAAACCATTGCACCACCACAATTTCAAGACATGGATTGCAGTAACATGGACTCAAGGACATTGCAATCGTACAAGGACAAGCTTGCAAAGGATGTAGGCATGGCCATGAAGTTTACATTTGGATCCAAATGGGCAAGGTTATCTTGGTTTATGCCTTTGCACATTTTTGCTTCTTTATTTCAGAATATATATATGCATAGAACAAAAACTATGTGGTCCTGCAAGCATGTAGATGAAAATGCTCTTGAAGATTTACTTGGGATGAATTGGGGAACCAAGTCAGGGGACCAAAAGGGTGATGTGTTTCAATGTCATGCATGTAAAGACCATGTGTTTATTAGATACCATTTGTCACGCCAAATGTTGTATTTAGCTTTTCAGGACAGGCACTGGAAGAAAGCAAATGGCCGGTGGCTTCCCCTAGACTCTAATGATGAAGACAATACGGGGGTAAGTTTGTCTATTGATGTTGAAGAGGGAGATGTCAAGAATGTGAATGTCACATCGCAATGGACTCTTAGGGATGTGCAAGAACACCTATTGGTCATGGAGGACGACATGTCAGAGTCCTTCTAATTTATCTTAAATGGTGGTAAGATCAGCTGCCGTGTAGAGAAGTGCATGCATAGTGCCAATTTCATTCCTCCTACAACTTTGAAGATTGCTAACAATGTGTTTGACTAGCGCAGCATTTAATTTTTTGTGTGTCAAATCCTAGTTATTGCTTCAAAAGATGGATAATTAAATCAAAATGTTATTTTTTCTAACGTTTTCTCCTTTCAGTTCATGGTAAATGTTTTTCAAAAAATTTGGGGATTTTATGATTAATTTTAATTTTCAGGGTTTTGATATATATTAAGGGGTAAGAGCCCTTTTTACATCACATTCTCACATTCACATTTAGAGAGCCATAGAAACTCCTGTCCTCAGAAGTTACTCCCTCCATCAATTGCTATTTGCCATGGATTCAGCTAGAATTGCGTTCCATGACTTCATCTCACGAACTGCATTTGCAGATCGTGAGGAAGAGATATTTTTAGTATTTGATAAGACTTTAGATGTCCTCGGCACATATGCGAGCCAAGGATGACTTCTCAGATCTCATCCTTTACATGCAAGATAATTTCTCAAATTTTGCCTATACACTTGACCACTCTTCAAAGAGATGGGTTTCCATAGATTACAATAGAGATCATACATCATTGATCGACAGAGGGTTTGTTGGTTCTTTTTAAAAATCCTTGATCAAAGCCTTGCCATCTCGCCGCCTTCATCTTTGCAATCTCTGAGGTTTTGTTCTTTGGATTATTTTTTGTGAGTTCTTCTGCAATCCACACATGTAGTCCTTTCAACTTGCTAGATTATCTATAGAATGTGCACTCCTTCAACTAATTTTGAAAGCAAGAATTCCATGAGCTCTTTCTTGACAAATCTTAATGCCTAGTAAAGCTTTGCTAAGTTTTTTATAGCTGCATTCCAATTGTCTAGTAGTCTCTTCCCAAGATTTTTTTGTTACATCCCAGATTGTCTAGTAGTTCTTCAATCCAGTTGAGTTGCTTTTCACCTTATTCATTTACTTCCTTCTGTAGCTATGCATCTAAGGAGCTCTTCACTTCTCGTTTGGGCTTCTTTGAATCTGTTACTTAAGCTTCTTATTCATCTCTTCCATCTAAATAGAGACTAACTTATAATCTAAAATTGAGTGGGGAGTTGGCTTATTTAGTTTGAGCTCAACAACGTTCTCTCTTTTTTTTTGTTTTCGAAATATGTGCTTCAGCTCATTGTTTTCCTTCTTGAGAAGGAGAATGAGCTGCTCCTGGAGAAGAAGTATGACTTCATTTTGCATAGTATTAGGTAGAGGTGATTCTATTGTTGTAGCATAGGAAAAAAAAGACAATATGTAGGGCCCCCCCTTCTTGCGAGACACACCAACACCAAATGTCTATCTTTTACCCAGAAGACAAATTGGTAAATTATTTCTGAGGAATAATATTGCTTTTTACTTCAAAGTGATCTGAGCAAATCCCAAAAACATATGGTCATTTCTTTGTCTGTGAAAAAACAATGATGGCTAGAAAGGGACGTTCTAATGTTCATTCTGACTAAGATCATCTTCTCGAAAGCTCCATGGTGAGACATGTCACCTAACCCCTGGGGTGGGCCATGGAGTTTAGCCCATGGAGTTTAGCCCTGGCCAGGAGTAGGAGAGAAGGGAGGAGTATGAGAGGGGCTAAGTAGGAGTTGAGGCAAGAGTTACATTACCTTGCCCACGGTTTCACATCATTACATTACCTGAAACCTTACGTTCATCAATTCAGTGAGGAGCCTTCAGAGTTCAGAGGCATTGCAGATTGATTCAGTGGGCAGATAGCATTTGATTTCACACATACATGCCACCATTGTAAAGCCTATTCGGCTATCTCACGGCATCATGCACATCATTTTCAGCTTTGTAAAGCCTCTTGGCTATTCTCGGCATCATTGCCACAAGCCTTGTAATACAGATTAGATTTTATATACTGCAGTTCTATCTTCACCGATGGTACAGAGATTTCACTTGGCATATTCAGTGTATTTGCAGTTGATTCATACAGAGATCTTCATGACACTTTTGAGTACATTTCTTGCACCATGTCGACTAGCAACCTCAATCTAGAGGCATTTGCTAAGCTAGACAACTCCGATTATGGTACATGGAAATACCGAATGGAGACTATTCTTGTACTTCAGGACAAATGGGAGTATGTCGATGGGTCTACACCTAGACCATTGGACGATCCAGTCACAAGTAGCTCTACTCCATCTATTGTCACAGCACCAGCAATGGGATCTACATCTACATAAACAGTTTTCACACCAGTAGCAGATCCTACCATTGCTCGAGCTCAAGCAGAATGGGATAAGAAAGACAAGTATGCATATCACCTGATCAAGCAGAATGTGCAAGATGTCATGCTAGGACAACTCAACACAGTCAAGACATCAAAAGAAGCATGGGATATGTTCGAGCTCTCTACGAGTCCAAGAACACATCCAGGATTCTCACCTTGAGAAACCAGATCAACCAGAGTTTTTGCAACAGTAGTGAAACCAGTCATGCTTATGTACTCCACATAAAAGGCTACAATAATTAACTTGTAGCAGCAGGAGAGACTGTGAACCCCACAAAAATGGTTCAAGTAGTCCTGAACGGACTAGGAGAGGGATATGAGAATCTAGTCCAGAGTATTGCCATCTAACGGAAAATTTCGACACTAGAAGAACTTCAATTAGTTTTTCTTGGTGAAGAACTTAAGATTCAGGCCATTCAAGCACGTAAAGGTCATTCTAATGATCAGGCATTCACAGCTTCAGACAAAAGCAGAGGCAAAGGTAAAGGCAAAGGTAGATCATACCAAAAAAGTGGTCATCATCAACAAAATCAAAGTCAGAATCAGCATCAGCATCAGCATCATCCTTAGCAGCATCAGAATCAGCAAAGAGGAAATCATTCCAACCGAGGAAGATTGCAAGGATGAGGGAATGCATCCACCAATGTGTCAAACATTCAGTGCAACTACTGTCACAAGTTTGGACACTATGAAAGAGATTGCCGCAAGAAGTAGTACGACCAAGGCGGTCAATCGAGGGAATTCCCGAGGCAGAGGAAATCATCATGGTGGACATTCTAGTCATAGTCATTTTGCAAATGAACATGGAAATATGTTTCTTGCAAGTGAGGAATTGCATCAGACTGATACAGTGTACCTAGACACTGATTTCAATCCCAAAGAGGATTACAGCTATCAAGTCGACCAAGCGGAACAGGATCCTTGGTACATCGACAGCGATGCATCATCTCATATGACAAATCATCACGAATGGTTCACAGAGATGAAACCATTAGAAGGACAAAAAAATGTCATCTACACAGCAGATAATACACCGAATCTAGTTCAAGGCATAGGTGTTATCCCTATGAACAATTTCACTGGTATAAAAGGATTAGTCAAAGATGAGTTCTATGTTCCGAAGCTCAGCAAGAACCTTTTGTCATTAGGTCAAATGACGGAACACAATTACAAAGTCATCTTCGACAGTGATGAATGCACTATCAGAGATAAATCGAAAAGACGTCAGCTAGTAGCAAAAGGTGTCAAGGAAGGACGCTTAAACGGAATGCTAGCTACAGTATCAGATAAGCATGCCATGTCAGCTCAACTGCAACAAATGCCACTATCTGCAAAATGGCACAAAAGATATGGTCATGTCAACTTCAAGTACTTGTTAGATCTCAGGAATCAGAATATGGCAATTGGGATTTTGAAGCTACAGTTTCTTGGAAAGGTTTGTGAAGCATGCTGCTTCGACAAACAAAAGCGAACCAACTTTGTCAGAAGTACCTCTTGTGCACGAGGTATTCTTGATTTGATACATACAAATGTATGGGGTTATGCCGAAACCCGTAGCATCAATGATTCACTTTATTACTTGACCTTCATCGACGACTACAACAAATATTGTTGGGTCTACTTTCTGAAAGAGAAATCTAAAGTGTTTTCCAAAATTTCAAGAATTCAAAGCCATGGTAGAAAACCAAATAGGCAGAAAGATCAAGGTCATGAGATTAGATAGAGGAGGTGAATACATGTCTTCAGCATTCATGAACTTTTGCAAAAGTCATGGCATTCGAAGACAATTCACATGTGCAGATACTCCTCAACGGAATGCAAGAGCTAAAAGGAAGAATGGAACTTTAGCAGACAGTGCTAGAGCAATGCTTAGTAAAAAGCATCTTCCGAATCAGTATTGGGTAGAAGCAATAGCCACTGCAAACTATTTGCTTAATCGGCTTCCTACCAAACCGATACAAGGTATGACTCCTTATGAAGCATTCATTGGACACAAGGCACGCATTGGGGATCTCCGCATATTTGGTTGCATAGCATATGCCCACATACATGATGATCATCGCAAGAAATTGGATGCAAAGTCACGCAAATGCATCATGGTTGGCTACAGTGAAGGAAGCAAAGCATACAAATTGTATGATCCGATCAACCGCAAAGTCATTATCTCCAGAGATGTAATCTTTGATGAGGAATCAGAATGGAAAACCTCGCCTACACAGGAGATAGAAGCATCGACTTCACAATCATCTATAGAACAGGTTAATGAAGAAGAGCAAGAATTGCCAACAACACCCCAAGCACCCACAATAGCTCAGACGGTCTACCAGGGAAAGCAGACCTCCAGCCAGATTGACATATGCTCAAAAAGGCAAAGCAATTCAGGTACACACCACCAACTATGCTCTTATGACTACCATCATGGCTACAGAAGAGCCAGTGTACTTCGAAGACGCAGTAGACAAGCCAAAATGGCAAACTGCTATGAATGAAGAAATGGATGCTTTATATAAGAATAATGCTTGGGAATTATGCGACCTTCCACCAGGAAAGAAGGCCATAGCAAACAAATGGGTATACAAAGTGAAGTACAATCCAGATGGCAGTATTCAGAGATACAAAGCCAGACTAGTTGCAAAAGTATTTGCACAACAATATGGTCAGAAATATGATGAGACTTATGCTCTAGTAGCAAAGATGGATTCCATACGGTTCTTGATATCACTAGCAATACTCAGCAAATGGAATGTGTATCACCTCGATGTCAAGAATGCATTTCTCAATGGTTATCTAGACGAGGAAGTCTACATGCAATAACCAGTAGGTTATGTTGAACCAGGAAAGGAGAATAAGGTTTGCCGTCTCAAGAAAAGTCTCTACGGCTTAAAACAAGCACCCAAAAGTTGGTACAGCAGAATTAACAAGTATTTTGTTGATCTGGGATACATGAAGTCCAATGCAGATCATACTCTCTACTACAAAGTTCAAGGGGAAGACATTACTATTGCACTTTTGTACGTAGATGATCTGATTGTGACAGGAAGCAAGGATAGCTTCATCAGAAAATTGAAACAAGACTTATTTGTAGAGTTCAACATGAAAGATCTGGGACTTATGCACTATTGTCTTGGAATTGAGTTCTAGAGAGATTCAGATAGCACATTCATGAGTCAGCTCAAGTATGTTGATAGTCTCTTGAAGAAGTTTCATATGGCAGATTGCAAGATTGTAGCCACTCCCATGGAATAGAGTTTGAAACTTACTAAAGATTCAGAAAAGCCTACAGTGAATGATAGATACTACAGGCAACTCATCGGATCTCAATCACACAGCCGGATATTTGCTATGCAGTAAGCTCACTAGCACAGTTTATGGCAAATCCAAAACAGTCTCATTGGAATGCAGCCAAAAGAGTCTTGAGATACATTAGAGGTACAAGACAGTTTGGGATAGAATACAGAGGAAGTCATCCATGGTTGCATGGGATACTGTGACAGTGACTATGCCGGAGATCATGAGACCAGGAGATCGACACAGGGATATGCATTTTTCCTTGGTCAAAGTGCTATATCATGGTTGTTAAACAAACAGCCAACTATTTCTTTGTCTTTGACTGAAGCAGAATATAGAGCACTCACTACAGGTGCATGTGAGGCTATATGGCTCAGAAGACTATTGTCAGAAACAGATTACTTTGATCAGTCAAAGCCAACAACAGTATACTGTGATAATCAATCGGCTCAAGCATTGGCCAAAAATCTAGTATATCACTCTAGGACAAAGCACATTGATGTCAGAGAGCACTTCATGAGAGAAAGAGTGTTACTTGGTGACATCACACTGTAGCATTGTGATAGCAAAGAGAATGTTGCAGACATCTTTACCAAACCACTCGGTAAAGAGCTCTTTGAGAAACACCGACTAGCTCTTGGTTTGACGCAGAGGAAGGACATTCCCATTAAAGGGGTGTGATGGAATGTAATGCTCAGTCCTTCTTCAATTCCCCAGAATCATCATCTTGAGGGAAGGCCTATTTCATTATGTTGATCTTGAGGGAAGGTGTTAAGAGTTCACGATCAACATCATGTGATCATGTGTGCATAGCACCATCACGTGATCATATGTGCATAGCACTAACCTTATAGAGTGCTATAAAGGAAAGGGTTAGATCCCCTAACCCTAACCCTAAAAGGGTTTGTATATATTCTATTTTTTCAACTAAATCTAGTGTATAGTTAGTCATTTGTGGTGTGCTCTCTAGCTGTGCCCTCTCTCCTCATCTCCACTCTTCTGCTCTCCCCTCTTCATATTTTGTCATTCTTGTCAGGCCAATGTGGACATTTAGACCTTGTCAAAATCTTAAGAATTCAAGAAGCTTTGGCCATAGGGCCATTTCATGAAGATGCACATCCAACAAAGTTTTGGCCACAAGGCAAGAACTTTGCATCATTGTCCTTTGGAAACAGGATGTGACAAAGTTTTGATCTTGTGGCATAAATTTTGGAGGGAAATACACTCATTAGGATTTTGTTCCTATCAAAATAAGGTTTTAGCCATCTAGGGAAAACTTCTTCAGGTGTCTTTCTTGTCTGGCCATTGTGGACATTTAGACCTTGCCAAAATCTTTGGCGATCAAGAAGGTTTGGCCATATGGTCAAAGTGTTAGAAGGTCACTGCCCCACCTATGAGCCCTCGATTTGAGGGGACAAGGGGGCAGAAGACCATAGGGGGTAGGGGAAAGAAAAAGGTAGCACACCTACCTAGCAAAAGGAACCTACTCAGAAGCATGTTGATGGCATGGCATCCAATGCACCACTTGGACCAGCATATAGGTGGCGTTGGGAACTACAATAGTAGCCCATGAGCCCTTATATAGGCTTGGCCCAAGTCGGCTATATTCGCTAGCAAAGGCCAACTCAGCCTGGTCAGTTGGTGGGCTGGCAGGTTGGTGCATTGGGCTCCCTTGTCGGCTAGTTTGAGGGGGCCTAGCCCCTCCTATAAAAAGCCCCCATTCCCCCCTCATTCCTCATCACCTACATAGATAGCCTTGCATGCAGGAAAGTGCGCAGAGGGAGAGGAAGAGTCTCAGCCATTGACAACATCTTGGGCTGTTTGTACATGCTCATCCTTGAGCTTTTGTCTGCCCTTTTTTTCTATCCTCTATTTCCAACATGGTATCAGAGCTAGGTTCACAGCTCTAGATTAGAGTACCTTTGCAAGACGGTGACTCAATCGACACTAAGATTTGCTGCATGGTCAAGTTCTCCGCTGTAAATTTAGTTTACTATTCTTTATTATAGCAAGGATAAAGGACAAAGATTCTATTGTTGCCTCTGTAGCCCCTTCTCTTCCTTCCTCCTCCAAATTCATCTCATTCACAATCCCAAACTTTGGAGAGTCAGGGAAGCTAGACAAGTCGAACTACCTAATCTCGAAGATGAAAATCCGGAGTCATCTTGTGGCCCAAAAGTTGTGGAAACTAACAACGGGGGTGGAGGCGAAACCAGAAGACTTGTTGGACAACAAGGGGAAGATTCTCATTCTAATGGATGGTGAAGAGCTTGAGAATTGGGAAGAGAGAGATGCCCACTCCCTAGCATTAATCATTGGGACCACGACGGACTTTGTTCTTTCGCACATCTAGATAGTTGAGACGTCTGTAGAGGCATGGGTTATCCTAAAGGATTTGTATGAAATGGACAATACATCTTGAATTCTGATGCTCCAACACCAACTGTAGAATCTGGACATGACTAAGACAGACAATGTTCATGACCATCTGACAAAAGTCAAGATGGTAACGGCAGTTGGTCAGAAGGTAGATTCAAGTCAACTAGCACTATTGATCTTACACAAGCTACCTCGAAGCTTTAAGAGTTTCATGACTACGGTCACTGCAGGACAGAGGACCAAGCCTCTCACCTTCAAGGAGCTTGGGCCTTTACTATTGTAGGAAGAGGCTCGAGAAAAATTGTTTACGTAATAGGATGAGAAGGCTCTCGTGGCAAGGGAAAAGCCCAGCAAGGGTAAGTTCAAAGACTCCAAGAACAAAAGCAAGACCGACGATGTAGAGAAAAAGAGGCAGATGAAGTGCTTCTACTGTGAGAAACTTGGTCATTTTGCTAAAGAGTGCCACAAGAAGAAGGCGGACCTCAAGGAGTCCAAGTCCAAGGAGGAGCCAAAGACCAAATCGACAAATGTCACGACCGACGCTCTCTTCATCATCACTGAGTACTGCTTTGCTTATGTAGTCAGTGAAGGAGAGGAAGGTTGGTATGCAGACACTGGAGCTTCAAAGCACATGTCCAACAAGAAGGAGTGGTTCAAAACCATGGAAGGTATGCATCCTGATTCCAAGGTCACTGTTGGGGATAATCGATCATGCCTTGTGAAGGGTGCCAGTAGTATTCCATTCATTACAATTGCAAGAAACAAGGAGTTGATTTCCAGTGTATTGTATGTACCAAATTTGTGCAAGAACCTATTGCCTCTCAGTCAGATGGACAAGCATAATATGTCGCTATTATTCAACAACGGCAAGGTCACTGTCACATCCAAGGCAGATGGACAGCAGGTGGTGGCTCAAGGTGTCGAGGAGCATGGGCTATATCGGTTCAACGCTCTATTGGTGCACGGGGACCATGGCAGATCCAGATTATGGCATGAGTGGTTAGGTCATGTCGACTATGGCACTCTCTCTGAGATGCAAAAGACAAAGATGGTGGATGGACTTCCACCGATTGCAGGCAATGATCGTGTCTATAGGGCTTGCACGGAAGGCAAGCAACACAGGGACAAGTTACCATAGGCAGCCTCATCACGGGCCAAGAAGCCGCTCGAGTTGGTTCACGTCAACATCTGTGGCCAAATGTCTATGAATTCATTCGCAGGTTCGTGATATTCTCTCTTACTAGTGGATGATTTTAGTCACTCGACATGGGTATTCTGTTTGGCCTAGAAATCTTAGGCTTTCGAGAAATTCAAAGACTAGAAGGCTAGGTAGAGGAGAGTGGGGAGGTAATCAAAGCCTTCCGCACCGACAGAGGGGGGGAGTTGACTTCTATTGAGTTCAATGGATTTTGCAAAGTAGCACGGGATTAAGAGACAGCTCACTACAACTCGTACATCTCAACAGAATGGAGTTGCTGAGAGGAAGCACATGACCGTCATAGAGATAGGGTTGACCATGTTACGAGGGAGTAATCTCTCGAAAGCCTATTGGGGAGAAGCTGTGAACACTTCCATTCACATCCTCAACAGAACCAAGACCAAGGCTGTTGATGGCAAGACTCCATATGAAGCTTATTATGGTAAGAAGCCCACCATATCTCATCTAAGAGTTTTTGGTTCTAAAGCATTTGTGCATGTACATAAAGATGAGAGGACAAAGTTGGATCCCCATAGCTGGAGCTGTATCTTTGTGGGATACAGCGAATAGTCCAAGGCCTACCACCTATTCGACTTGGACAAGAAGAAGATCCTTATTAGTAGGGATTCGATACTTGAAGAGACCGAGCCACATCTTGCAGAAGAGGTTCCAGAACTTCCAGGGTTACCCCCACCCAAAGTCACCATCCGTGAAGTGGAGCCAACTGAAGACCTCGAGGAGGAGGAGGAGGAGGAGGAGCATGCCATTCCAGAGCCATCTCCCAAGTCAACTCCATCAAAAGCACCTCTTTCTAAAAAGAAGCTATCTCAATGGTACTTGAAGACATTAGCAGACTCACAGGTCATGGACATTCCCGAGAGCAGTTTCGGAGCACCGCGGTCTCAAAGAAACATAAAGACTACCTCCGTGAACTTCGCTTTGGTAGCTCAACTTGTAGAGCCCCGTTCCTTCCAGAAAGAGAAGGACATACAAGAATGGCAGGAAGCCATCAAGGTAGAGATGTGAATGCCCTTTTAAAAAATGACACCTAGGATTTAGTGCCCAAACCAACCAAGCGGAAGGTCATCAGGACTAAATGGGTGTACAAGTTTAAGTTCAAGTCTGATGGGAGCTTGGATAAGTACAAAGCAAGATTGGTGGTGAAAGGCTATGAACAGTTCGAAGGACTTGACTTCAATGAGACCTTTGCCCCCACAGCTAGGATGGTGACTATCCGGATAGTCATTGCCTTGGCTGCTCATCAAAGTTGGCCTATTTTTCAGATCGCCGTCAAGTCTGCATTTTTGAATGGTAACTTGGAGGAGGAGGTATATGTGGCATAGCCACCAAGATTTCAGATTCTAGGATCCCCATCAAAAGTTTGCAAACTGAAGAAGGCCTTATACGGGTTGAAACAGGCCCCCAAAGCTTGGAACCAGCGGCAGATATATGTTTTCTTTTAGAATATCGGGTTTCAGCAGAGTCCATCAGAGGCAAATCTCTATCTCGACACAGAGGGGGATTTGCGGCTGATATTGATTCTATATGTAGATGACCTATCATTACTAGGGATCATACAAAGAAGATTGCTCAGGTCAAGAGACTTCTTATGGAGGAGTTCGAGATGACTGACTTAGGCATACTTCACTACTTTCTTGGGATAGGAGGTGAAGCAGGGAAAGAGCAGTATCTTTATTTCATAGGAGAAGTATTGCTGGGAAATTGCTCAAATGCTTTGAGATGGAAAATTGCAAAGCAACATTGACCCCCATGGAAACTGGTCTGAAGCTGAGTGTGCATGATCCATCTCAGCTGGTTGATTCATCACTATATCGACGCTTGGTGGGGAGTTTGCTTTACCTCACCAATGCCCAACCAGACATTTCCTTCATAGTTAGATTGCTCTGTTAGTTCTCTGCCACAGCCAAGAAGGCTCATTGGGATGCAGGTATGAGGGTGCTAAGGTACTTGAAGGGTACCAGGACCTACGGCATCACTTATACCAGAGGCATTGAGTTGGGAGGTTTCTGTGATAGTGATTGGGTAGGTGAAATTAATATCCAGAGATCGTCGACCTCTGGATATTGTTTCTTACTCTCATCAGGAGCTATGTCATGGCTGAGTAAGAAACAACCTACTATCGCCCTTTCATCTACAGAGATAGAGTATAGGGCTGCCTGTACAGTAGCATGTGAAGCATTGTGGCTCAGGTGGATCTTGGAGGACATGAACGTTGCCCAAGAAGATGCGACTGTGGTTATGTGCGACAACCAGAGTTGCATAGCAATCGCCAACAACCCCGTCTTTCACGCACGAACGAAGCACATCAAGGTCCATTACCACTTTGTTCGAGAACTCATCGACGAAGAAATCACAGAGTTGATATATTGCCCAACCAACGACAACATCTTAGATGTCTTCATGAAGGCGCTTCCCAGGGAGCAGATGGAACACCTCATTCGACGCATGGGGATCAGCCCACAATTGTGTCATAGATAGGGGGTGTTAGAAGGTCACTGCCCCACTTGTGAACCCCCGATTTGAGGGGACAAGGGGGCAGAAGACCATAGGGGGTAGGGGAAGGAAAAAGGTAGCACACGTACCTAGCAAGGAACCCGTGTAGTAGCATGTTGATGGCGTGGCATCCAATGCGTCTCCTTGGGGACTGCAACAGCAACACATGAGCAAGGCTCATGGGCCCTTATATAGGCCTAGACCAAGCGGTCCAGATCAGCCAGCAAAGGTCAACCCGGCTTGGTTGGTTGGTGGACTGGCAGGTTGATGCATTGGGCAAGGAGTCAACTCCCTAGTAAGCTAGTTTGAGGGGGGCTAGCCCCTCCTATAAAAAGCCCCCATTCCCCCCTCATTCTGCATCACTTGCATAGATAGCCTTGCACACATTTAAACCTTGTCAAAATTTTGATAATCCAAGAAGCCTACTAGATTTTTTGCACCACTCTTCATGAAGATTATGCCATATGGTCAAAACTTTGGTCATGTGGTCTAAATTTCTATGGATACACTAAAAGGATTTGACTCAAATTTTTTGGTTATATGGTGAAAACTTTGGCTATATGGTTAAATCTTTGGCCATATGGTCAAAATTTCTACAGGCTCTTACTTTTGTGGACACACAACTCCCAAATATTTGGCCACAAGTCAAATCTCATGAAAGTATTGGCCAGAAGGCCAATACTTTTGATTGAGAAAAGCCCTCATGAAATTTGTGCATAAGTTTAATTTGGGTGGGATTTTAAATTTCAAATTTTAATAGTGTTCAAAATTAAATTTCAAATTGACTAAGGAGTGGGAATTTCAGTTTGAAAAGTGAATTTTAATTTGAATTTGATACTGTGAGCAAGGAGGAAGGGAGACCTTCAACGAGGAGCTTATAAGATAGAGGGTGATGGAGGCTGGAAGAGAGAGAGAGAGAGAGAGAGAGAGAGAGAGAGAGAGAGAGACCCTACAACCCTCAGCTTTGCCATGATTGCCATGAACTTGCCATTTAATAGAGATTATAGAGAGATTTGGGCCAATGAGAAATTCATTCTGGCCAATGCACACACACATGAGGTTGTGCAATCAGAGTGTCATACTTTATTGCTTTGCAGAAACAAATGATTAGCTAGAGATGGGTTATGCTTTCATAAGACCATCGGAGCTCACCTCTTGTTTGCAAGGTTGACATGGCCACTTGATATTTGTCAGAAACAAAATGATTAGCTATAGATGAGTTATCCTTAATGGGACAAACACTATCGTTGGAACCATTGCGTCACAATGGTGACAAACAGGTGTCGTCTAATATGGACCACTGGAGTGGTTACATGGGCCACTAGGCTAGTTGATGTGTGCCACTTTGGCGTACATGAAAACACATCTTGGAATAGGATCATCACGATCACACGACTTACCTAGCAACCCGCCTTGTGGTGATAGTCACCTCTTATTTGCAAGGTTAACATGGCCATGCAGTATTTGACATGGGCCATCGAGCACCCATTGTAGTGATTGACATGGCCACTCGGTAGTTGACATGGGCCATCGGGCTTATCGATGTGTACCACTATGGGTGGTAGTCACCATCTATAGTGGTTGATGTGGTCATCGATGATAGTTGGACATGGGCCATGAGACCAACTCCACCCATCATGGTGGTTGATGACTTTGGTTTTTGATCCGGACTATGGCTTCATGTAGTGCACCTTCACACTACAACATGTTCCACATAAGTAGCTAGCATCGTGGTTGTAAAAGAATAACTACAACTTCCATGTGGCTTAATTGATCTAATGACAATAGCGACGTTATGCAATTAAAGAGTTTGCAACAGAGAGATGACAAAAGGTAGGTTGAACATTTGGGCTCTCCCATGTGAGAATCGTCATGCCACTAAAAAGATCTAACAATGTGGACTATTCACTTCATCGTGAGCCCACTATCAATTTTGCAATACGACACCATTGCTCCATCATGGTGCACTACTGAAATAGTTTTACAATCAGTACACAAGATCATGGGCAATAGTAAAAGACTCTAACAAAGCACTAGAAAAAGTGCCAAATGTGGAAATTTACTTCCAAAGCACTAACATGATTCTCGAGTGCATTGTTCTTTATATATTCAATGACATCATATGAAATAATAATGTCTTTGCATAGTGTGAAATACCAAACTTGTAAACAACCTTTCTAATGGAAAAAAGATTTGTCCTCTCTTTTGAACCTCAATACATATTTCCTTATATGATGCTTTAGTTCCTTTCTTATCGTAGATGGATGTATTGTGAAAATATTTCCTTATATTATGCTTAAGTTCCTTTCTTATTGTAGATGGATGTTCTTCCATATTCAATGACATCATATGAAAGAATAATGTCTTTGTATAATGTGAAATACCAAACTTGTAAACAACCTTCTAATGGAAAAAAGATTTGTCCTCTCTTTTGAACACCAATAAATATTTCCTTATATGATGCTTAAGTTCCTTTCTTTTCGTAGATGGATGTACCGTGAAAATATTTCCTTATATGATGCTTAAGTTCCTTTCTTATCATAGATGGATGTATGGTGAGATGAAGAAGATTCATATTATTGTTTAGACCATATCGTTATCTTTTATATCAATAGATAAAGGCTTCTACTTTTTCCAAGAATTAGGCAAAATGTATCTTCCTTATATCTATATAGCTAAAAACTTTGCTTTTGCCATAACTTAGGAGGGATTCCTTCAAGCTCTTAATGTGCACACCAAAACAAATGGATGTCTTGATCCAATAGAGTAACAATGTGAAAAGAATATTAGAAGGCATCAATATTGAGCTCTACAATATAAGAGAAGAGCCACTACCATGCACTTCACTCCATAGCTACTTAGAAGAGCCACTACCATACCTATAAGCTCAATTTTCTTACCAAAACTTGAAATGGTGATGGTTTTTTAGTGCTTATATTGCCTTCTTAACCCATAACATTAATATTGAGCTACAACCAAAGACCATGTATTTTCAATTCAAGCAAAATAATAAGCAATATGTATAATGTTTTGTAAAATGCTCACATTGACATAGAGTGACTGTACACGTTTTATCCATTCCCGTCGATGTAAAATTGCTTAGCTTGTATAATTAATTTATTTGCGACACATGAAGCTATATATTACATTACCCATAGCTATATATTCCATTACCCTATTGATATTCAATTCTTCTCTATTCCAATCCATTGTTAAACACTTTCAATCATCCCACTTTCATTCCACTTGCTTTTGGTCTTGTTTGCTCTATAAACCGACAACACATTGCTTTGCATGTAGCAATGGAGCATTCACCTGTAGCACCACTAGTATAATTTTCTCCAAATAAGTCCCCATCATGTCACTCTAGAAATAAGAAAATTGCCTACCTCTATAGCATGACTAGCCTACAAAGTGCCTTCTCTAGCATGACTAGCCTGCGCATGTCATTTGCTGAGACGTTGGAAGAAAACCCTTTCCAAGTGGTTTTTTGCCTTCCAATTGTTGGAAGTAAAAAGCTTGCAACTTCACTCTAGAAATAAGGAAATTGCCTACCTCTATAGAATGACTAGCCTACAAAGTGCCTTCTCTAGCATGACTATGCATGTCATTTGCTGAGCCGTTGGAAGAAAACCCTTTCCAAGTGGGTTTTCTCCTTCCAATTGTTGGAAGTAAAAAGCTTGCAACTGGAGACCATCTACCAACTAACTTTCCACAAACCCATCCTAGCAATGAGCTGTATAGCACACTAGTAACCCATTAGTAAGCATTGTTTAACATAGAGGCTATACACACTAGTAACCCACTAGTAAGCATTGTTTAGAGGAATATGTTGTGTGACTACAAAACATGCACCCTATGCCACACCCCATCTTATCTCACCTTCGTATCAAATTTTCAAACTTAAAGTCAATTTTGAAAATCTAGAGATATTAAGAAGTTCAAAGCTGAAAATGTTTAAACACCTTGGGACACATTTTGGAGAGGGCTTATTCGTGTTGCTCAACAAATGCAAGCGTAGTTTCAAGGATGACTCCAATGTACATGATGCAATGCTGAAAATGTTTAAACACCTTGGGACACATTTTGGAGAGGGCTTATTTGTGTTGCTCAACAAATGCAAGTGTGGTTTCAAGGACGACTCCAATGTACATGATGTAGCATGGTGTACATGGTGGCGTTACTCTACCCACATGCAAGAAGGGAGAAGGGGTTGAGTTGCCATAATAGTTCAAAGATGAAATGTTTATAAACACCTTGGGACACATTTTGGAGAGGGCTTTTCAGTGTTGCTCAACAAATGCAAGTGGGACGACTCCTATGTACATGATGTAGCATTATGTACATGGTGGCATTACTCTACCTACGTGCGAGAAGGGAGAACAAAATAGAACCCCTATGAAACAAACATAAATACTCCAAAGTTAACTCTCAGATAACTAAGCATATTTAAGACCTTCGCTTCTTCTTGACTAAGGTGCTTATAAGTACCAAACACGAACATGTGCCATGCAATTAGGAGGGCCGCTCTTTCTTTTGAACTCCAGTTTGTGAAGAGATGCAGCCATGGTACTAGTAACATCATTTGCGAAATGTGTTGAAATACCATGTGCGCTTAAAATGCAAGAGCTATAACCTACATAACGTAACATCACTCGCAAAATGTGTTGAAATCCCATGTGTGCTTATAACACGAGAGCTATAACCTGCATAAAGCAACAGTGTTTTATGCTACAAAAGCTAGGAATGTCTAAAGTTTTATAAACTTCGAGGAGAGATGGAATGTTAATTTGAATTTTCTAATGAGCTTAGAGTTAGGTGTTTGTGTGTGTGTGTGTGTGTGTGTGTACATACATATCTATAATTATATATATATATATATGCATGCATGCATATTCACATATGTATATAGTTGGATAATTAGAGAGAATTTCTCTCTCATCACTTAAACTATATTAAACCTAAAAAAAGTATGAATTTATATATATATACTCTTAATTTCCTTTTAGAAAGTCTTTTAAATTACTTGAGCTTTAAAAAACAGCCATCCACAAAAGTTATCAACTACCCAAAAAGACCATCCCCTCACAATAAGACCAACCACAAACCAACCCCTTTGTGATTTACATGGAATGTTTTTAAGTGAGAAATTCCAACAAAATATTTATTACAACCTTCACTTCACATCCAGATTTACCCCCTCTTTAGAGGTCACAAATCTGAAAAAGCAGAAATACAGCCGGAACTTCACATCCAAGAGTTGCCCCCCTCTTTAGAGACCACGAATCTGAAAAGGCAGAGAAATTCTCAGCATTCCCATTCAGCGTACACATCACTAAGTGCTGTAAAGAGGCAAAATGCTCGTGGCTGTGAAACGCACAAATACAGCCGCAACTTTACATCCAGAGTTGCCCCCCTCTTAAGTAGAGGCCACAAATCTGAAAAAGCAGAGAAATTCTCGGCATTCCCTATTTCCCCCATCCAGCGTACACATCACCACACTGCTGTGAAGAGGCAAGGTAAATTGAAGATGCTTGTGGCTGTGAAACGCACAAGACAGCTGTCAACTGAGATAGCTAATTGCAAAAGTATTTACAATTGCAGATTTCCTCAGAAAAGCCTAGCTTCTCTCACGGTCCACACAATTCCCAAAGCATCCACTCTCCCACCTCTTTTAAGTGTTTCCAAGATTACTCTCTTTTCAGAATCCCAGTCACCCATGACCAAGATCCAAGCTCCGCACTTTTGACTCTTTCCAGAATTGCAAAGTCCCAGTCAGCAACGTCTTCAATCTCCGTTTGGAGGAGAGAGGAAGGTCACTCAAAATATCAGAACCTCTTTCAAAACCTTGGGTTACTACTCCTAACATCCACAACGAGAAGTCTAGTAAATCCAGAAGGACAATTGCAAGACTCCGTAATGTCCACCATCCGCTGGCAACTATCTACAAAAATGAGTCCACTCATCAAGCATAAGGCTTTCATGAACCAAGAAAGGAACCACCCTGCCAGGCTCTTCAAAACAGTCGCCTTCTGAAAGGTCCTGTAGTCGCATGGTAAGTTCTCATCAGCAGCCCCACCCCAATGCCAATTCCAAGGCACATTCCTAAACCTAGGCCAACCCCAACCCTTACTCCAGCATTGAACCACGTGAGCTCCCCCTCTTCCCCTTCTGCATATCCACCACCATCCGGGATATACAATGTGTTTGGAAAACCCAATGCCAAATGTTGCGACAATTTGGAATGTGCTTGCTCATCTGCAATCTGCAGAATAACACAACAGATCCAATAAGTGCTTATGGAAGACCGTAGAAAGAACAGTAAATCAATTCACCATATGAACTGTACAATGAAACAGCCGACAGTTCACCACAGGCAACCTAGAGATCACCCCAAGAGAGAAACAGCATCTCATTAGACCTCTGACCCATCATATCCCTCATAATAGCACAATCACATCTAACAACTTGAGTTGCAAGCAGGTGTTATGGCCATCTGTCGATACCAGAAGGAAGAATGTTACCTGTCCCGCAAATTTTTGGTTTGGTTGAGATTCCTCCTCCTCCGGAATGGCATCCAAGGTACAGCATCTGAGATTTTTTCTCCTCGCTGTCAGTTGCACTGTTTGAGTAAGAACAATTGGAAGGCCAGAGCTTCGCCCAGCTACATAAACTTCCATTGTGGGATTCACTGTGGAAAAGTCCACCCTCCCCTTTAGGAAGCAACATGCTGATGAGGTTATTCCGCAACTGCAGTCCATACTCCACCCAGCTTCATTGCTCCTAGGAGACGTACCCACAGAACTGTAACCTTCAAGCAAGTGATCGTCCATCTCAAAATCTGCTCGGATTAATGATCCATACACTAGAGGCTCATCTTTATCGTAAATTTCAAAAGACAAGTCCCCGGTTGTTCTGAGGTTGTTTGTGCTCACGTACGTTGCCTCAGCTGACTCTGTGTCTACCCTATCCCTGCGAAGTGTGAAGCAAGCCCTTTCAGAAGGAGAAATTCTACCGCCATTCACTTCGAGCTCCGTATTAATGTCTCTCTGGGGATATACTATGAGTAACGAATCAGGAACTTCATCTAGAAGACCTAAGCTTACTCTGACATAGAATACTTTCACGTCAAACCATGCTTGGACTTGCTTAGTACATGCAAAAGAGGATTTGGTACGATTCTCATGCTCAGACTCATCATCTTGTGCAGTGGAAATTTCGGAACACAGGAACGACTGTAGCTCTACCGGGTCCTCCATCTGGAGAATATCCATTTTGGAGGGTGTGGAAATCAAGCGATAGAAAAAGCCCGCGAGAAGGAACGAGTGACAGTCAGAGCTAGAGCCATGAACACGCTAAAACGGGCAGTCGGGAACGCGCAAACGGTCGGCAAGGGTTATCTAGGGGAGATAGGCTAGCTACAACTCGAATGTAGTTCAGGTCAGATGAGATGCAACCAGAGAGGTCTGTGGGGAAGGAGGGGAATGGGAGGAGAGGGGAAAGACGGAAGAGGAAGTAGGAATGAGAAGAGGGATGCGAGAGGGGTATGAAAAGGGAGGGGAAGAGAGGGATAAAAGCAAAGGGGAAGGGAAGGGAGGGGGGCGAGGAGGAGGAGGAGGAGGAGGAGGAGGAGGGAGGGAGAGAGGGAGGGGTAGCTGGGGGGGGGGGGGGGGGCGGAGGGACGTGGGTGGTGGTGCATGGGGGGCGCATGCAAAGGCTATGGCGAGAGGGCAGCTGTAGAACACCACAGACAGAAAGAGAGAGAAAGCAAAGAGAGAGAGACAAACAGAAAGAGAGAGAGAGAAGAGAGAAGTTGAACTGTTGAATTTATGCTATAGTAAAACCAGCGTGCGAGATTGGCTGTCCGCACACGTGTACCCTCGCCGCCATGCATCATTTGACGAATCTAGCAACCTTCCTTCACGTGCCCCCATCACCTTTGCATGGCCCACTCTCGTTCCACGTGGCCGCCTCCCTGCCACCGCTTTTTCTATTTGAAGCTCGCGGCCCCACCTCATTTACCTCCCCATTCCTTTTCCTGCCACGTGGACGCTTCTGTCCTATTTTTGTCCTTTGCGCCGGCGGCCGCCAAAATCTACCTGGGGATTAAAAACATTCACAGGACTTTATTTTCTTATTTTTTCAAGAATTTAATGCGCCCCTTGACTAAAACGAGATCGTGTCACGTTTCAAACACAAGGGCGCCCTTTGACGTTGTCCCACTTCCCATTATATAGCTATATTGACCCCCTTGTTTATCGGCCCGTTCTATTATAACCTGCCGATGCCGCCCCTTTACTTCCACACACTTCTCTCTCTCTCTCTCTCTCTCTCTCTCTCTCTCTCACTACTCTCTCATTAAAAGTCTTTGACAACTTATATGCCATTAACGTCATGAGAAGCTTCCTTCATCATGAGCTTGCCCTCCACGAGAGGTGTCCGTCTACGAGCCAATACACACACGACGACCATAAAGCGCCATGGGTTGCCGCTTTTTCTGTTCACGTGGTGCACTGATGTGCCCTCGAAGCTCATTCGATTTTTGGGGTGTCAAACATGGCACAGATGTGCCATTGCTTGGTGAACTGGTTGTTGCCAATCAAGAGCAAGCGGCTGATTTCTAAAAATTATGTACATTAGATACTACAGGTCATCCCACTTCCTTCCCTTCAAAATCATTTGAACTAAATGATCTCAAATCTACAACCTAATGAATTACCTTTGTTCTATTAACATGGCTAATTGTGATATTAGCTTCAAACATTGAATATAGAATTTAATAAGATCTAACTATTTGCAAAGAGCTCTGCCTATGTGAGAGCTTGGGGTTTCTGATTGGCTTGCCCATCCAACTTTGTACCCTTTCCAGAGCATCGAAAGCAATTTAACTCCCACATGCCAATTTGCTATTAATTTGGCTGATGAGGCAATGGCACTCTTGTGCTTAAAATGGCACCTCCAAAATTGAGGAGCCAATTTGAACACCAGGGGTGCTTTGCTTTGATCTTGTTTTTTGTGCTAGCTTAAAAAAAGAACCACCAGTGCTCTACATTTTGGGAACCGTGTGCACTGAGCCTAAGAGTTCTTGAAAGGGAAAATTGTTTTCTAGTTTTTTAAAAGGGGGTTTTGGGTTTTTTTGTTGCCTAGAGATTTTAAGCTACGAATATGGAGTGTCCCACTTGCTAATAAGACCATGGCTATTGTATTAAATTCGCTCACGCAGCTAGAAAAGATAGCACTCCAAACATTGAACATCGAGCTGCCCTACAACGAGCTCTCCCATCCCAGCTCACCTGCCTCTGCTCTCTACACTGCCCACCCAGCTCTGCTTCCCCCACCTCTGTCCTCCTTTACTGCCTCCTGCTTGTGCAATTCCATCCGCTTTTGTCAACTACAATAGATGGATTCATTGCGTGGCATTTTTTGTGTGTTCCATTGAATGGAGAATATTGCTTCGACTGTGACTATTTCAAGGTTCAGGTCTTTACGTGAGCTTTGCATTCACCTTGCCAATTAACAAGTTGTGGTGTGGAGTTTATGGGATCAACACCATTGAAGATTTTTGTTGAGGCCTTGTTTCTAAAACTGCCTCCATACAACACACATTTTAGGGTTCAAGGCCAAAGCCTTTGTTCACTTAGTTTATCTACACAACTCTATGTTCCCTATTCACAAACCTACCAAGTCTATGCCAATGGTAGGAGCAAAAGAGCATTGTTAGAGTTGTGAATAGTGAGCAATGGGAAATTAGGTTAAGGGTTTATATAGACTAAGATAATCACGTTAACATAGATCATTTTAGAGTCCATGCATTTTTCAAAAAAATCAAGTAATTGTATTCGAGTTGTATTCACAACTTATAGAAAGGACTCACAAATCTATTTCTTGCTCTAGTTTGTTTTCTTTTTCAGTCTCCTTTGAGGTTTGGGTAAAGGCACAATTGTCCCTCTTCTTTTAATGCCATGTCTCTACAAGAGCCATCTATTATAGCCTTTTCATTTCATTGTGGTCGAGCATTGGAGTGGAGCTGGTTTTTCTTCATCTTTGCATGGCATTGGGGTGGAGGTATTTCTTCTCTTAGCTCTAGTATGCTTATCTTAGACTCTATCTATGTTTATCTTAGCTTTAATATTTCTTCTCTTAGCTCTAGTATGTTTGTGATTTTAGACTCTACTTAAGCTCTAGTATGTTTATCTTAGACTCTATCTATGTTTGTCTTAAACTCTAATATTTCTTCTCTTAGCTCTGGTATGTTTATCTTAGACTCTACTTAAGCTCCATCATCTACAAAGAGCTTCTAGTGTCTTGATACAATCCTAAGAGTAGTCATTGGGACATCTCTATCTCTGCATAATAACCTATTTGTATGCCTCGGGATATTTTGGTGTCTTCATGTCTCCTTCATGTGCACCTAATGATTTTATAGAGATTCAATCAAAATGTGCTTCCCATATAGCACATGGTTTTCCAAGTTGTGAGCATCAAATCAGGGGATAGAAAGTGCTTACATGTGACCGTTTCATTAGTGTGCATATTTGTGTGTACATAACCTACCATCTCTTAGGAGCACAATGGCAACAACATATGTTGTAGTTGAATGCATTGTTCTTGAGCCAACCATGGCTATTATAGCTCAATATAATGACTCTCATTGGCCAACACACTTGGAAAAATGTCTAAAGAGGTTGCACATTGATTAAAGATTGATTGTTTTGTTTTGTTTTGAGAGCTAGCTTTGCTATGTGAGATTCACTGTCATTAGAGTGGGATGCGCATTGATAAAAGATTCACTATTAAGGTAGGAGGAAAATGCAGTTGTTGTTATTAGAGTCTTAGCTAAAGGAAACAAGCACTACAATGTGCTATTATATAAATTCTTTTGAAAGGGTTAGTATTAGAAAGTGGAAATCCATGAGGACACAATACCTTGGTTTCAATTGTGAGCAACAAGATTATTACATGAATGTAACAATTACCCCTCTAAAGCATCATTGGGACAAGTATCATTGCAAATTTATAGATTAGTCTTTGAAAACATTCAAATCTTGGGGAATGCAATACTGGCGCATGTGTTTAGGATGGTTCAAAAACCCACACCTAATAGGGCCCATGGGCATATCATGGCTAGAAAGCTACCTTGCTATGATCGTTGAAGTCATCCACAAAATAGGAAAATTGCACTCGAAGGTTTGAGGTTTACACATTGTAAACAAAGGGGATGACATGAGGGGATGAAAATTTTGCTAGCTCAAGCAAGTTCGCAATATTGTTTTCAAGAATGGGAAGATACCAAAGAAAGTAAGGACAAGAGTATGTAGTATAACTACAAACCTTAAGAGCCAATGATAAAGAGGAAAAGCCATGATCCAACAAGGTATCAATGTATGTGTGGTTTGTTTAAAGCATTTTGAGAATGAATAATAATATAATTGCATTTTAAGCACCACAAAGAGAAAAAACTTAAGAATGCTCAAAATTTGTAAGGAATAGATGGAGATATAGATAAACATTTTGGTATCTTCTAAATGGCAAGGAAACATTGGATCGTGTGGGATGCCTTGCATATCATAAAATACTTCAAACAAATGTATTTTCAATTATCCCAATGTGTACAATGATCCAATTTGTAACTCATAATAATTAATCACATCATTTCATCATGGGAAGGCCCTCTTCTAAGAACATTGTATGTCCATCTCGACTTGACAAGAAAGGAATATAAAAGTCAAACCCTTATCCCATTCATGTGTATGCTTGTAGATAAGAAATTTGTTGATAAGGTCAAAGTTGGATTCCTCTCGATTGGGCATACACATGATCACATAGATCAAATGTTTGCTGATGCTAAAAGAGACTTATGTCTATGCTAGGTGGCAAAGGTCGGGAATACTGTACCAAGCAATTGAGTGATTTGAGGTTTTAGCATCAATTTCTCATCAAGGGGGAAAAAATCAAATAGTATATATGTTAATGGAAAATAGTATACCTCTTCTATAGATTGGGTGTCAATTCACAGCTTGCAATTGTTGTCATGTATTTCTATCTATGAAGTTTGTGATTTGATGAAGGAACTTTGATTGATTGATGGTGGTGTCAAAGTAAGCACAAGCTCAAAGAAAGGGCTTTTCATTATGAAAGATGCATATCCAAGAAAAGAAGTTTGATTGAGAATACCCAAACATACTTTAGAACTCAAGAGGTTGCAATATAGTTGAATACCTTGGAAGACCAAGCCTTCCTTCTTGATTGATTCAAGAGTAAGAACTCTATGTTTTGTTTGATTAATTCAAGAGTAAGAACACTACTTTATGCAAAGCTTTTGTCTAGTCAACACTCTCTACTAGTTTTGGGACAAGTTGTTCAATCTCTACTACTTGAGGTAGAACTTTTGATCAATACCCATGTACAACATGTACCTTAGTGCACAATGTTTGTGAATTGGAAAATCTAGTTGGCTCTATGATTGCAACACTTTCATAAATGAACCAACATGGTGGTTATGGAAGTCAAATTAAGGCAGTCAAATGAACCAACATGGTGGTTATGGCTACCAAATTAAGCCAATCAAATGCCAAAATTGAACAAGCATGGTGGCGAATTTCCTCGACCAAAGATGGTAGAATTAGAGACACACCATCATTATTGCCTCTCCTTACAAGCCTTGCATCCTCTCCTACTTACTTCATTCATTCCTACTTATTCCTTGCAATCTTCCCACTACAAGCCTTCTTTTACACGTTGCAACTTTTGTGCAAGCCTTGTGCACAATCCTCTCCTACTTACTCCTTGCACTCCTAATTACTTCTTACAACTCTTACATCTCGCAAGCCTTCCCTTGCACCTTTTGTTCCTTTTACAAATAATGGCAGTCCCCAAGGTACACTTAGAGTAGCTCCTCCACAATGTCCATTTGGTTAACTACTCCAGCCAATCTGGCAATCACAACATCCAATTTGTGTCCAATGCTCTCTCCCTTTAAACCTTTATGAAAAATATGAGAGAAGTGAATGTGAAGGAATTCCACATTATCTTTGGGTGTACTAAAATTGAAAATAAGATGGTCCATACATTGTCTTTAGGGAATACTAACATTGATAATAAGGTGGTTGAGAGCATCCTCCAAGTCCCTAGAGGTAGTTTACAAGTCGATTTATTAGAGCGTCTTGGAAGGAATTGACGTCATTAGTGAATTCCCTCATGCGCAGCTTAGCAAGGATGGTGGGGTCAAGGTTTTGACCTTGCAAGAAGAATTTCACCAAGTTTTGATGGTAGATACTTGAGGAACTACAAAGTACTGGTAAAACTAGAGTAATTGTGTGGGCGTGAAGCCTCCTAGTCAAAGGTGATCACGAAAAAAGAACAATTTTGAGTGTAAGTCTTCACTATGATCTCAGGCCTACAAGGTTGGAGTGCACTTGTTGGGCACCAAAGTTTTTGCTCAAACATGCCAAATGGATGAGGCAATGAAGAAGGCAAAGAGGGAAGCTGATGAAGCACAAACGAGTGCATATTTAAGCAACATCTCAAGGTGGATGCTAAAGCTAAGGTATATCAAGCACAATCCAAGGCATTTGCAACACACATAAGGGAATTACAAGCATGGAATCAAAGTAAGATGACTAAGGAAAAGGCAAAGGAAGATGAAAAGTTGACTATGGAGGAGTGACAAGAAGATAAGAAGTAGAGAAATGTATTTGGTGCCTGAAGCAATAGTTGAAGGACACAAAAATGGAAAAGGATGGCCTTTTTAAATGACTTTGTGATATGCAAAACTCATTGAACATTGAAAAGGATGGCATGATAGAGCAGCAATGAAAGGACAATGAGCAAACCAAAGTGGTGTTAAGGGGGCTACAAAAAGTCTTGAAGGCTAGACAAGATGTCCAAGATTCAGATTAGGCAAACAGTAGCTCCAAGCAAGATGAAACATCCAAATACTCGTGGGACATGTACTACCAAGCCACTGTGCAAGAGCTTGCTAAGGCTATTGAAATTTTGAACATCCAATTGGTCTAATACTCTAAACTAGAGGGTAGAGTGGCCCCCTTGCAGAATTCCTATTTGGAGGTTGTCAAAGAAATTGAAATGGTTTGAATTTAGTTATAGGATTTAGATGGAGACCATTGCTGAAAGCAAGTAGAAAGTGGAGAAGCTAAAGGAAAATATTTGCACTCTCAAGCTGAGGGAGAAAACAATAAAAAAAGACCTTGCTAAGGACCAAATCTAGACAATGATCCTCATAGCAGCATACGTAAGATCCAAAGGCTATTCTCTTCTATTGCGATAGGGTGAAAATTGCCTTCGGACAAATCGGGAGGGAGAGAAGTGGCATTCATTCTCTAAATAGAGCAGCCTGGGATGCCTCTCTCTTGCAATGATATGTGATAACCACTTCATAGATAGCTACCAATTCTGTTCGCCCAAGTGTTCTCACCCTGTGCACTTCTATTGCTTTGGGGTATTCATGAAGGTAACATGTAGATTGTGTAAACTTCCATTGCCCAGCATGTGGATAGATCAATTTGCCTACCTCATGAAACTATCAAGGAGGAGAAAGTGGAAGCTACCCATGAAATCTATGAAGAGACAAGTTAAGAAAATCCACCTAGTAAGAACATACAGTAGGGCGAACCAAGTTGTGGATCTCCACCCAATAAGAAGTGAAAAAAGGAAGCAATGGGAGTGATGTTGACAAGCTCACTATCACTGGACCAGTCTTGACATGTGACCTGAAAATTTCATTTCAAGTATCATCTTGATGTTTATTTTCTTATGTATCAAAGTTCAATCATGATATCTATGAGGAAGGATCTATTATTGAAATTTTCATCTTTGTATTTTGTGTTCATTTGGGTGGCCTTGCAATGCTACCTTATTATTTGGATTTTGGAATTTCAATTTTGAGATGTGACTTGCAAGCCTTGACTAGAGTCCATTATCTCTATAATATACATTGTAATGTAAAACACTCGCTTGAGGGTAGAGCTTTGATGATGGGCCAATTCTTCTTCCTTATAGACTAGGACATTGAATCGTGATAGAACTTCCATGTCTAGTTTTCAAGCTTCCTATGACCTAGGTTAGATGGCACCTTGCCGCATGGTTATTGGCCATTTAACAGATGGCTAGCTTAGTCTTCAATGCTTGCAAGGTACCCCATAATGTGTTGTGAGTGTTTTACATCCCCTTTTACCCTTCTTTTCTCTAGTCACAACTTGCGAGCAACTTGCATCCCCCTTTTACCCTTCTTTTTTCCAGTCACAACTTGCGAGCAACTTGCATTTGAAACTTAATAGCTCCAACTTTTTATATGTGCTCTTTCTTGGATGTTTTTGTGTACCAAATATCTTCAACCACTACTTCCCATATCTTATAGCTTCGACTCCAATGATGTTGAAATGTTTCCTCCACCTCAATGTTTGGGTCTTGGTGCACTGCAACACAATTTATGGGTTATCTTCCTCATTCTCCTTAAATGCATCAAGAACTACAAAGTCATCCCCCTCTTCCAATGCATCAAAGAGGTCATGATTGAATTCCTCCCCAAATGGAGGTCCACTATTTGTCTCTTTGACACATTCATCATGTAGAGGAAAACATGGCAAGGCTCCCATTGCTCATAGTTGCAATGTCCTCATACTTCTCATAATCTCCCATGGTTCACACATTACAAAAGCAAGAAAGCTGTCATGTTTTAAGAAAAATATGATTGTCTGGAAAGTCCCATTAGTTGTGCAAACTTTGTGTCCCATTAACGGTGTCACAGTCATATCTCTTCCTCCTTTTCTACTTCATCCACTTTCACCTCATGAAATATTGTATGCATTAAATTGTTGTTGAATCTCTATTTAGTGTATGTTGATTGTGCCCTTGAGGAGAGGCTAGATGAGGGTTAGACACAAGCCATTTTGCTACATCATGGGAATTCCGCAACCTATATTGAGTGATGTCGATATAGAGCTCACTTAATAATAGTGCCACATATGTCATGTTCCCCCTTGCCATGGCATGATCTAAAGAAATTCCACATCGTGTTTAGACCAGTGAGGGATTTAAACCTTGCAACAAAGTAGAATCCACGGGTTGATTCAAATTAAGAGGAAGCAACATCTAACCACACTCTTAGAAATTTTATTGTTTTGTGTAGTTGTGATTGTCGTTGGTTAACCAATCCTAGTGCAATAGGAAAGCATGGTGGAAAGACAAGGTGTCATGTTCTCTATCATCTAAAATGTAGAAATGGTATGTGTGTTGTACTATCCTAAACTCCTTGGGGTCAATTGGTAGACTAGTATAGACCATATAATTTGCCAGATGGCTGTAGGCGATATACACGAAGAGTGTTATCTTCTAGTTATACCAATGCGCACTTTGTATTTCATCTTATTTTTGAAAAGAGTAATTCTAAGCGAAATCAATCACAGAGATAATAATTCCCTTGGGGAAATTAGCAAGTCATGTCCTCAATTGCTTGTATTGTAAGTATGTTGTGAAGCACATATTTTGGGATGGATTGTACTATGTGGTCAATAAGCTCAAGTGGTCAAGTGATCTTATATGACAATAGCCATCTCTTCTTGTGTGATCCTTCAACATCAACAATTTAAAATCTCCTTCATTTTACAATGATAGGGTTATCCTCCCTAATTTTATTTGGGCAAAAAATTTGGTTCTCCTTCACATAACCATGGGCATTTGTCATGAATGCACTCAATGAGGTGCCACTCAGATCTCCCTTGGTCAAATCACTGGCTCCCACATAGAACATAGAGTGTCAAACTTGCTTTCCCTTGCAATGCAATACAAAACACGGCTCCAAGTGGCTAGCATATAAGACTTTCACCTAGGAGGGATGAGAGGGATGAGCATCTATCTACATGAAGCAATGCTCCAGTATGACCAGATCTCAAGTCATTCAAAGCTTGCCAAGCTTGGTGAACATCTATGTATGTTTTGTAGCAACACATTCATATCTTTGAGTCTCTTGACATATCAGGGTTTGCAATGATCAAAGCTCCTCTGCCCAATCCTTATGTTGAGGTTCTCATCCATAAATCTCAGGTACAACTCGATCTACTCATCCACAAATTATAAAGAGTACACTGAAAACTAATGCAGCAGACACAACTAGCATGGTGTCTACAAGCTGAATAGCATGGTGGTTGCTATTATTTCCTTCACCATGATAGCCATTTGGTAATAATACTCTCTCTCTCTCTCTCTCTCTCTCTCTCTCTCTCTCTCTCTCTCCCCCTCCCCCCCCCCCCCTCTCTCTCTCTCCCCCCCCTCCCCAGACACCCCTCCCTCATCCCCACCCTCACCCTAGCCCCCCCCCCTCCAACCCAACCCCTTATCACATCCACCAAACCCCCCCTAGCCCTCACACCCTGCCTCAATCCTTCCACATGAACTGTGCCGATAAAAAGAGATCACAATCTAGCAAAATATAGTGTGCAACTACTCAAGATCTATTCTATCTCAATGCATGATCTACTCCTACTCCACACCACTCTAGGGACTACCCAATATACTCCAAGGATATAGGCTTGCCTCAGACTTGTTCCAAGCCCAAGAAGCTGCCTACAAACTCAAGAAAACCCAAGAAAATTGCACCTCCAAGAAAGTTGCATTGGATGAGCCCCAACTACTTGGATCTATGCACCTATTTTTCTACTCAAGAACTGCAAATCTCCAACATGGTTTCTCATCAAGAATTAGACCTAATTAAAGCTCAAAAATCACAACAAAAATGGAAAGGAAGAAGGAAGGGCTGCTTTGTGGACCATCTGCAAGCAAACAAACAAATATGTGAGGTGAATATATATTTTCTACAAGTTTATTCAGGAGGGTGTACTATCATTTGGTTGCACTATGCTGACATGAAAATGTGTGGAGAATCCTTGGGGGAATTATTTTTTTAATAATTCCATGACATATTATTTGATAGGTACACCTCATAAGGCTACCTCTAATGTACTTATCATTATCAACAAAATGTGCCTAATGTTAATCGAGAAAAGTGACAATCTGGAAGCTACAAACATGGCTTCACTAGCTGAGAAAGCACATGTGGACAATTTGAGAATATGGCACAATGGAAATATAGAATGAAAAGAGAAAGTGCAAGAGAAAATGCAAAAGGTAAGCAATGGCAAGAAATCAAAACTTATGAATACCAACAAGATAGGTACAATGTGGTGTTCTTCACCTGTGCACTCTAGTGTAGAGCTTAGATGGTGATCTAGATAAAAAGGTATGGATGCTCACATGCATTGGATACCTTGTCCCATGAAAATGGTCTCCATATATAGTGTTGCGAGTGGTGTGGTAGGTGCGTCTACGGTTAGGTTGCATTGATGTAGACTACCACCCACATATCACCATAATGCAGTCCACTACCCACTAATGATGAAGATTCGTACATGTGGAATATGTACACATTGGGAGAATAAGGAATATTCTTGGGACTCCTATTGCACCCATGACCATCTCCTTAACCATCAATGGTCATAGCAACAATGACCCTAGCATCTAAACTAGGATTCCTAACCTAGATACGTGCACCAATGGCTTCTCCTCATAACGGGGGCCTTAAAAATGTGCACCAAACATCAATAGTCATTGAGTATACTACCACCCCCCTCAATGTTCACTCAAGCATGGACTACATCCTTGGTCTAATGCCAAGTTGCTCAAGATGTCAAGAGAGTTACTCCTTCCCAAGAGACTTGGTGAAGATGCCACTACACTTTTGCTCCATGGGACTATAACTCCACAATCTCATCCTCGATCATCTCCTGCACATATTGATATTGGATCTCTATGTGTTTTTTACGAGCACAAAACATAGGGTTCCTAGCTATGGCCATGCAACTTTGATTTTCTCATCTCAAAATTGCAGCTGCATTGATCTAAATGTCCATGTCATCAAGAATCCTCCTCATCCAAACTACCTTGCAAGAAGCAAAGCAAGCTGATTTGTATTCAAACCTTAGTTGAGAATAGTGCCATCGTGGGTTGCTTCTTGCTGGTTCATGAGAAAGCATCAAAACAAAGTGAGAAGCGATATCAAGAAACTAACTTCTTGGAATCATAGTCTCCTGCCTAATAGGTATCACAATAACTAGTAAGAGTGTCACCTGTTCTATAAGTAATGCCATAATCAAGAGTACATATGATGTGTCAAATCACTTGCATCTCTTCTTATCAATGACTGTCTTGAGGCTTGTTGGAGAACTTGCTCAATACTCCAACTAAAAAACTAATGTTCAATCTAGTGTTAGTGAGAAAAATCAAGCTTCCAGTAGCATCCTATACTTTGTCATGTCAACTAAAGGTGTAGATAGCTTTATGTTTACCTCCATAGTGTGGAAATGGGCTTACAAGAAGTCATCCCAAATGCCTTCAAAATTTTGTTTGCATATTTTTGTTGTGAAATGAAGATTTTACCTAACTACTGCCAAGCCTTGATCCCCAAACAAAAATGAATCAACCCCAATTTTTCCATCTCAAATTCATTGTTTCCAAGCATTTATTTGGTCTTCTAAATCATCTCTTCATCATCAGATTATGATATTTAAGTCATCAACATAAAGAACAATACAATGATTCCCCCCATCCTTTGGCAAACATATAAGCTAGCATCTGAAGCACATCTTGAAAAACCAATCGTTTTGAAAATTGGTATATTCTATGATACCATTCCCTTGGGTCTTATTTCATCCCATACAAAGGCTTCTTCAACCTACATACCTTATTCTTTGATTCAAGAATCTCAACACCTATTGATTGTGCTACATATACCACCTCCTTGAGATGTCCATCATAGAAATGCTAATTTGATCCATATGGAAAACTCGCCATTTTTTGTGAGTAGACAAGGCAAGAACTTCTCTTATAGTGGTCATGCAAGCTATGGGATCAAAGGTTTTAACAAAATCAAAACCTTTAATCTGTGAGAATCCTTGGGCTACAAACTTAGCTTTATACTTCTCTAATGAACCATCAGCTTTGTACTTAGTCTTCCAAATCCGTTTAGTACCAATTACCTTCCTATTTGGTGTCGAACAACAAGCTCCCAAATCTTATTTTCCATGATGCCATCATTCTCACCACATCAATGCCTTCCACTTTGTATTTGCAAGAGCTTCTTCTAAAGTGGTTGGCTCTTACATGGTCCCCATTATCTTACCCATCAAGGCGATATTGACAATGAGGTCTGGAGATCCCCTTTGTTCCTCTGTCCTCTTTGATCTTTGAAGGCACCAACCTCAATCTTTGGATTATGATAATCAAAGAGCTATTGTGACCACTTTGGAAGTGGCTTACCTTGTGAAGCAATAGAAGTAGGCTGGCCTAATTTTTAGTCTCCTTCTTCTCCTCTTGTTTGAATTTTCTACTATTAGCTCCTACACACGATGGGTAATCTCTTCATTTGATGATACAGTGGATGGAATACTTACCTCCACTAAATGTGGTTGTTTTGCAAATACCACATCTTAGCTAGTTACAAGTTTCTTAGCCCTTGGATCATATTGCCAGTATGCCTTAGATTTCTGGCTATCTCCAAGAAAGGTACACTTCTTGAGAGATGGTTATCTTCTAATAGAATAGGCATCATAAGGTGTCATACCATTAAGGGCCTTCGTGTAGGAGCTCTTGAGGATGTAGACTATTGTCTTAACTACCTTTGCCCAAAAAGAGTATGATACTCCCTTTCCTTTCATCATGCACCTTGCCATTTCTACCACTATGTGGTTATGGCATTCCACAATACCATTTGGTTGAGGTGTATGCATCGTTGGTACTTAATGCCATCCAGCTGGCAATAATCATTGAGTTCACCCAAAGTAAACTCTCCTTCTCGATCCTTGCAAATCTTCTTCACCTTCTTTCGTACCTCTATTTCCACAAGCTTATGCCACTCATGGGTAATATAGGTAAGCATCTTGCACAAAGCATCAACCACCTTCAACATGGAGTTATTCAGATCACACAATTGTGATACACCAGTGATGACTCTAGAGGAGATCCATGGGTGGAAAGAGAACCTACTTTGACCCTTCATTGCCATAGGGTATGTACCAGTTTATGATGGTGGCTCAAGCCTCATTGGTCTTGAGAGATCACACACATATGTATAGCATGTTAGCATGGATCAACCCACACTTTTTGATCATGCACATTTCTTGGTACATTAGGGGACAATTGGGGTCTCAAAAGTGCCTCATAAGGAATGGATTAAGAAATGGATTAGTCCTAATGAAAGGGCCGAGGTAGGTCCCAAAAAGTCCTAAACCCCTCTCACCTAGGTGGGTTAAGCCCAAAAGTGACCCCACCTCTTACACAAGTCTTACTCCTAGGTGGGAACGAAAAAATTCAAAATTTGAATTCCCTCCCTCCTCTCTCTCCTCCCTCCCTCCCTCCCCCTCCCTCACTCCCCCTCCTCACTCCCTCCTCCCCCTCACTCCCTCCCTCCTCCCCCTCCCCTCTCCTCCCCTCCCCCTCCCCTCCTCACTCCCTCCTCCCCCTTCCTCCTCCTCCCCCTCCCTCCCTTCCTCCTCCATGCATGCTCCTCCTACCCTCCCCCTCCCTCCCTTCTCCACGCCTGCTCCTCCTCCCCTCCCCCTCCCCCTCCCTCCTCCTCCACCATTGCTCCTCCTCCCCCCTCCCTCCTGCTCCTCCCTCCCTCCTCCTCCACGCCTACTCCTCCTCACCCTCCACACTTGCTGGTCTACCCCCCTTTCCTCCTCTTCAACTACTGGTCCTCCCTCCCCCGTCCCTCCTCCTCCTCTCCCTCCCTCTTCCTACATGTTGCTCCTTTAAGCCTGTATCTCCACACCTTCTCCTTCTCTACACTCCTTTAGTCATGGCACCATTCGAGGACGTCTCCAACAAGTACTAGGTTCACTTAGAGTTGGAGGTTGAATATGCAAGCACACGTAGTCTAGGATGGAGGGAAGCTTCCAAAATCCATAGTCTTCGTTCGCAAGGAAAGAAGCATCTCGACCTTTGGGTAGAAGGATCCTTGTATCCTTTAGATCTTGCTAACCAAAAGAACCCTCCTTTCCATACAATGCATGAGCTAGTTTGGTTTGTTGGAAATGGATATGTGGGGTTGCTTGGTTATTGCAATCGGTTAAACAATGCATAGTTAATGGCTATGTAAGCAAGCGAGATGCGCAGAGCCCAAGCAAAGATGCTAGCACGTTTAGGAAATAGCACCATTGTTGCAATGCATAACTCTATGCAGGATCTTCAAAGGAAGAGCCAAGATCTTCATGATAAAGCCAAAGCATTGGGCTTGGAGTGAAATGCATTAAACTTAGAGTGACATAAATTAGAAGAGTCACTCTGTAAGCTAGCTGAGTCCAAAAGATTTATATACAATCAAGTTCGATGAGCCATAGAGAATGAATGAGAGAAGGCAGAAGAACGAGTGCAAAAGATGAAAGAAACACCTTTGGGATTGAAGGAGAGAAAAAGAAGGTACTTACATAACATGGATGCATTGGCACCCACTGGTGGTGCTAAAAAGAGGAGAGTCCGAGCTACAAGGTTGGTTATCAAATGTTCCAATGAGATTACACTCTTTTGTGCTACACTATTTGTGACTAAGTTTTTATTGTGTTCTTCTTTATGAACTTCATGGAAGATGTGATGGGAAGAACGGACGAGGATAATATTGAATGTTCATATGCTCTAGCTAGTTTATTGAAGTCAAGCAATGTCATTGGGATATTAAGGGACCCAAGACACAAGCGCTTACATGTGCAAGTTGCTGAAGAGGTGATGAAGGACTTCAAGGATATTGTGAATGCAAAGGAGATGCTTGCAGCTTGTGATACTACCGGTGTAAGTCGTGAAGCTTACACATAATTTTCAAGTCTGCTATTTTGGGAAAGTATAAGAAGTCTACAGTGCCCCTACCCACACCTTGGTCTATGAGACGTGCACAGCGAGAAACAAACCAATGTGCAAGAGAAATGCTTGGAGGGTACCATTGTGTAAGGGGCACAATGACTTGGAAGAGTAAAAAGAAATCTGGCTTGCAAACCTTTGAGATGAATGCTTTCAACAATGTCTACTTAGATGTTGAGAAACTGCAATAAGCAATGGTCAAATTCTATGGCATGAGAGAAGATAGTAAGAGGAAATCCATTATAGCATTGCACTTTACTTAGTTCATTTCCTATATCATGTTTATCCTAACAATTTTTCTCTTTTGTTGTACAGATTGCAATGGAAAGCTCATATTTGTCATCAAAATGGATGAAGCTCAATTGGTGAAAGAACACAATTTAGAGAGAGTCAGTATCTGCATTATGAATAAAGCCTTAGCCTTTGTTCAAGGGGACGAAGAAGTAGAGCAAGATTTCTCAGTTCAATCAAAGAAAGATATATGGTGGCTTGTAGCATTTGAGACTTCGAAAGAGTGCCATGAGCATTGAAGTGGGTTCTAGATAGAACAGGAATCCCATCGACGATCCGAGATCCAAAGACAAGAGGAAGGGCAAACATTGATAAATGATGGCCATGCAACCTTTCAAGTTGAATGGCATCTTGTTGGTGATTTGAAAACCCTCAAGTGCTTGCATGGTTGTGATACAGGGGCAAATGCAATGAACACATGCCTTTATTGCATGTGTTCACAACGTAAGCAAAAGGTTGGCTTACAATGGGAGAATGGCATTCTATCTTGCAGCTAAACGCAAGCTCCCAATCGCGACAAGAAGGATCCAAAGTGGGATCCCATCTTGCCCATCCCACTTGAGAGAGTACACATATGTACTTTACATGCAAAACTGCGCGTACTTGATAACTTGTATTTGCATCTTGTTTATGCTTGGAATGTAATTCTGCAAGAAGTATCTGCACGGTGCATTGCAGAATCTGAGAAGTTGCTATCAGAGATGGAATTCCATGGAGAACATGTCAAACATAAGGAGGATAAGAAAATGTTTGGGGCAACACAAAATCTTCCTGCAAAAGTGTCCATGGGTGGAGGGAAGGCAACGAGAGTCCTATCGAACCATAATCTCGACAAAGACAAACATACATTATCTCAAAGTAGTTTAGGTTGGGAATACTGGAAAGCATTGTGTGAATGCACGACCAATAAGGCTTCTCATCCTCAAGTAGCAACTTTGAGAGCTAAAGTATGGACAAAGGTAGATGCATTGATAAAATTGCTTTGCCAGGTTCAAATCGATGAGATGTATTATGAAAGGTTCAAGATGGCTATGAAAGAGTTTATGCGAAAGCATGTGGGGAGTCGCACATTACGCATTACATGGTAATCTTGGCACTGTTGTAATATTTAGCACTTACTTTATAAATAGTTTTTGTTGTTGAAATGATTCTCATCATGTTTGCAGCATATTCTCTATACACATACAATGGTTTATACAAAATTGGGGTCCTTTGTCCATTTGGAATACACAAGGCATGGAGAAGTCGTACTATAGAGCCAAGGCAACCTACTTCAAGAACTCAAGGTATGGTGGAGGTGTCACTCGTAGCAATGCATTACATGAGATGTTCAATTGGTCTTTTAGATGTTTACTAGGAAGGACTTTGAACTCTAAAAAGGCAAAGGCATCAGAACTTGCAAAAGCAGTTTAAATTGTATCAAAGAATAGAAGGCATAGTGCTTGGAAAGCATCCATAAGGAGTCGAGGAGTCACACATTGGTTGCAAGCTAGAGTGAGAGAAGGGAGAAGATGAGTCCAACCACCAACAAAAGCTATGGTGTAATTGTATACAAGTATGAAATAAATATATTCCTTATTTTGACCACAATTTGTGTACTCACTCTTTAACATCTTGCTTATTTTGACCACAATTTTTGTACTCACATGACGTTGGGAAAGTGGGGACATGGTGAAGGAGGGGGGAGAGAAGGAAGGGGTGTGGGGCGGGGCAAGGGGAGGGGTGGAGTGGTAGCAAGGGTGGGGGGAAGGGGGGATGGGGGTTATGGGGGAGGGCAATGGGGGGGGAGGGTGATGAGGGTGGGGGGGGTAGGTTGGAGGGGTTATGTTGGGGGCAAGGGGCATGATGAAACCCTAAACATAATTAAAAGGGATGTCAAAACATAATGGGCCTATATAAAACGTTAAAAAAAACCCTAACTCTCATTGTTCAATGGCAAGAGTGAAGAACATTGCTAGACCCACTGGATGCCACCTCCACCCTTCCTCCTTTAGCTCCACCACCTAATAATATATGAAGAGGGGAGAGGAGAAGAGTGAAGATGAGGAGAGAGGGCACAGCTAGAGAGCACACCACAAAATGACTAACTGTACACAAGATTTAGTTGAAAAAATAGAATATATACAAACCCTTTTAGGGTTAGGGTTAGGGGATCTAACCCTTCCCTTTATAGCACTCTATAAGGTTAGTGCTATGCACTTATGATCACATGATGGTGCTATGCACACATGATCACATGATGTTGAGTGTGAACTCTTAACACCTTCCCTCAAGATCAACATCATGGTCCTTCTTCTGCATCAAACCAAGAGCTAATCGGTGTTTCTCGAAAAGCTCTTTATCGAGTGGTTTGGTAAAGATGTCTGCAACATTTTCTTTGCCATCACAGTGCTGCAGTGTGATGTCACCTAGTAATACTCTTTCTCTAATGAAGTGCTCTTTGACATCAATGTGCTTTGTCCTGGAGTGATATACTCGATTTTTGGCCAATGCTTGAGCCGATTGATTATCACAGTATATTGTTGTTGGCTTTGACTCATCAAAGTAATCTGTTTCTAACAATAGTGTTCTGAGCCTATAGCCTCACATGCACCTGTAGTGAGTGCCCTATATTCTGCTTCAGTTGAAGATAAAGAAACAATTGGTTGTTTGTTTGACAACCATGATATAGCACCTTGACGAAGGAAAAATGCATATCCCTATGTCGATATCCTAGTCTCATGATCTCCGGCATAGTCACTGTCAGCGTATCCATGCAACCGTGGATGACTTCCTCTATATTCTATCCCAAACTGTCTTGTACCTTTGTTGTATCTCAAGACTCTTTTCGCTGCATTCCAGTGAGACTGCTTTGGATTTGCCATAAACTGTGCTAGTGAGCTTACTACATAACAAATATTTGGCCATGTGATTGTTAGGTATATAAGAGATCCGATGAGCTACCTGCAGTATCTGTCATTGACTGTAGGCTTTTCTAAATCTTTAGTAAGTTTCAAACTCTGTTCCATGGGAGTGGCTGCAATCTTGCAATCTGCCATATGAAACTTCTTTAGGAGACTGTCAACATACTTGAGCTGACTCATGAATGTGCTATCTAGGTCTCTCTAGAACTCAATTCCAAGACAATAGTGCATAAGTCCAAGATCTTTCATGTCGAACTTTGCAGATAAGTCTTGTTTCAATTTTCTGATGAAGCTATCCTTGCTTCCTATCACAATCAGATCATCTACATACAAAAGTGCAATAGTAATGTCGCCCTCTTGAACTTTGTAGTAGAGAGTATGATCTGCATTGGATTTCATGTATCCCAAATCAGCAAAATACTTGTCAATTCTGCTGTACCAACTTCAAGGTGCTTGTTTTAAGCCATAGAGACTTTTCTTGAGATGGCAAACCTTATTCTCCTTTCCTGGTTCAACATAACCTACTGGTTGTTGCATGTAGACTTCCTCGTCTAGGTAACCATTGAGAAATGCATTCTTGATATCGAGCTGATACACATTCCATTTGCTAAGTGTTGCTAGTGATATCAAGGACTGTATGGAATCCATCTTTGCTACTGGAGCATAAGTCTCATCATAGTCCAGACCATATTGTTGTGCAGATCCCTTTGCAAATAATCTGGCTTTATATCTCTGAATACTACCATCTGGATTGTACTTCACTTTGTATACCCATTTGTTTACTATGGCCTTCTTTCCTGGTGGAAGGTCGCATAATTCCCAAGTGTTATTTATATACAAAGCATCCATTTCTTCATTCATAGTAGTTTGCCATTCTGGCTTGTCTACTGCATCTTCAAAGTACATTGGCTCTTCTGTAGCCATGATGGTAGTCATAAGAGCATAGTTGGTGGTTTCCACCTGAATTGCCTGAGATCTAACAAGTACTTGAAGTGTTGACATGACCATATCTTTTGTGCCATTTTGCAGATAGTGGAATTTGTTGCAGTTGAGCTGACATGGTATGCTTATCTGGTAATGTAGCTAGTATTCTGTATAAGTGTCCTTTCTTGACACCTTTTGCTACTAGCTGACATCTTTTGGATTTATCTCTGACAGTGCATTCATCACCATCGAAGATGACTTTGTAATTGTGTTCTGTCATTTGACCTACTAACAAAAGGTTCTTGCTGAGCTTCAAAACATAGAGCACATCTTTGACCAATCCTTTTGTACCATTGAAAAGATCAGAAGGCGTCAGAGTCTTATGATGGCTAGAAGCTACGAACAAAGTTTCTTGTTGAAGGTTGCTGGACGAAAGAGCTTAGCCATTGATGGCTGTGAGGTGTGAGCACTAGAGCAGTTGAGAGCTTATAGTGGAGTGCTATCACTTGGAGAGGCTGGCCCGTGAGCAGCAGAAGTCAATTCCATCGTTGATGGCTTGCATGTAGTGGAACGCTATCGCTTGGAGAGGCTTGGACTACGTTGTAGCTAAGGACTGCAAAGCCGAAGTCGTAGGGTTGCTTCTTGAGGGTAGCTCTTGGAGTTTGCTTGTTGAAGGTTTGCCTTTGGAGTCACCTGGTCGCACAGAGCTTGGTGATAAGGCTTGAGTAGTCCTCAAACCTTTCAAGAACTTCTCAAAATGAAGAATACAATCTCTCCGTGTCTCTCTCACAATCAGAGTACCTTACAAAACTCAGAAATGTCTCTCTCTTGAAGCTCTCAAGGAAATAAATCTCTCTCGTTCACTCTCAAACAGAAACCTTTCTTTCTTTCTCTCGATGAACTAAGAATTCCTCTCAATGAAATGAGCAGAAATCTCTCAATCAAATGGACGGGAATTATTCTCAAATGAACGGAAATTTCTCTATCACTCAACGGAATTTTTCTCTCACAAAAGAGAAAACTCAGTCTCTCAATCTCTCAAAGTGTCACACTCTCTCATACTCTCGCATACAGATCGAAATGCCTCAACAGAAGGGGGAAAAATCTTTTGGCGAGCTTTTTAATGTGAGCTTTTTTACCATTTCCTTTGTTTTTGTGAGCTTTTTTTAGAAATCCATACATGTTTTTGTTATAAGAAAGCTGGGGAGATTAGAAAGAGGGGGAGAGGATATAGGATATGTTCATTTTCATAGCATGTGGAAGGGGTGGAAGAGTGTATACTATGCACAAGGGGGGGGTGGATATGAGTGGCAGCAGGAGGCAAAAAATTATGGAAAATATGTCCATATTCAAAGTAGAAGGGAGGAACTATGGGAGATATATTCATTTTAAAAGTGTATAATTTGAAACTTTTGACCTCATATTTGGATTCCTCGTCAAATTCCGGTCATTTTGAGTACCAACATGACCATATTCCGATAAAAATTGGAAAAATGGTGTTTTTGTCATTTTGGCCTGTTTTGGGCCTATTTTGAGTTTGCGCTGGCTCAAAATGCGGGAGCAGTGATGCCCCCACCATTTTTCCAGGCCCCCCGTTTATGACAATCTCACCCCTAAAGACAAATTGAAAGATTACAAGGAGAAAGGGGTGTGAGAAAATGGTGCGTGAGAGAGAGCAAGAGAGAGTGAGAGCTGGAAGCTTGGAAGCTGAAAGCTAGCGCAAACTCAAAATAGGCCCAAAACAGGCCAAAATGACAAAAACACCATTTTTCCAATTTTTATCGGAATATGGTCATGTTGGTACTCAAAATGACCGGAATTCGACGAGGAATCCAAATATGAGGTCAAATCTATCCAATTATACACTTTGAAAATGAACAAATTTCCCATATGCTCTCCCTTCCCCTTTACATTTAGGAGATGAACATAAGTTTCACATTCCTCATCCTCTCTCTCCTCCTTGCACTCCTCTTTGCATACCTTATAAATTCCCCCTCTAACTATGATAATGAATATATGTTCCAACTCCCCTCCCCTCCCTTCTCCATGCCACTTTACCCATGCGACCATCCCTCCCCTTTTCCTTTATCTCCCCTCTCCCCCCTCTCTCCTCTTAACTACAACCATAACCCAAACTTTCCACCCACCCCACTCCATGAAACCCCCCCTCTAACTCTCTCTCTCTTAGGTGAATGAAAAGCTCACAATATTCATGAAAATTGAAAAAAAGCTCATGACAAAAAGCTCACCAAAAAATCACACCCGACAGAAGGCAAGGGAGCTCTGATACGATTACAAAATATGAAGAGGGGAGAGGAGAAGAGTAGAGATGAGGAGAGAGGGCACAGCTAGAGAGCACACCACAAATTGACTAACTGTACACTAGATTTAGTTACAAAAATAGAATATATACAAACCCTTTTAGGATTAGGGTTAGGGGATCTAACCCTTTCCTTTATAGCACTCTATAAGGTTAGTGCTATGCACATATGATCACGTGATGGTGCTATGCACACATGATCACATGATGTTGAGCGTGAACTCTCAACAAAGAAAGCAACCTGTAAAAGGTTTCAACAGATGGCCAAAAACTTGTTTTGATAGGAACAAAATCCTAATGAGTAAACCTCCCTCAAAAGTTTTGGCCACAAGGTCAAAACTTTGTCACATCCTATCTCCAAAGGAATGGGATGCAAAGTTTCCACCTTGAGGAAAAAACTTTGGGTGATGTGCATCTAAATAAACAAGAACCTGAAGAAGGTTTGACCAAATGGCCAAATCTTCTTGATGGCCAAAGCTTCTTGAATTGTCAAGATTTTGACAAGGTCTATATGTCCACAGTGACTACACAAGAGCAACCTAAAGAAGGTTTCACTAGATTGCCAAAACCTTGTTTTGATAGGAACAAAATCCTAAGGAGTATATTTCACCACCACAAGGTCAAAACTATGTCCCATCCTATTTCCACAGGATGGGGATCCTCCTTGTGGCAAAAACTTTGTTGGATGTGCATCCAAATAAACAAGAACCCAAAGAAGGTTTGACCATATGGCCAAATCTTCTTGAATTGTCAAGATTTTGACAAGGTCTAAATGTCCACATTGGCTAGACAAGAAAGCAACCTGTAGAAGGTTTCACTAGATGTCCAAAACCTTGTTTTGATAAGAACAAAATCCTAATGAATGGGTATGCAAATTTTTTGCCTTGTGGGCCAAAACTTTCTTGGATGTGCATCCACATAAACAAGAACCTAAAGAAGGTTTGACCATATGGACAAATCTTCTTGATGGCTAAAGCTTCTTGAATTGTCAAGATTTTGGCAAAGTCTATATGTCTAGAATGGCCAGACAAGAGAGAAACTTGAAGGAGGTTTCACCAGATGGCCCAAACTTTGTTTTGATAGGAACAAAATCCTAATGAGTATACTTCCCTCAAAAGTTTATGCCACAAGGTTGAAACTTTGTCACATCTTATTTCCAAAGGATGGGAATTCAAAGTTTTGCCTTGTGGCAAAATCTTTGTTAGATGTGCATCCACAAAAAGGAGAACTTGGAGAAGGTTTGATGAGGGTTTGACCATATGGGCAAAGCTTCTTAAATTGTCAAGATTTTGACAAGGTATAAATGGCCATATAAGACAGCAGCCTAAAGAAGGTTTCACTAGATGGCCAAAACCTTGTTTGATAGGAACAAATCCTGATGAGTATACTTCCCTCAAAATTTTATGCCACAAGGACAAAACTTTGTCACATGCTATTTCCAAAGGATGGGAATGCAAAGTTTCCCCCTTGAGGAAAAAAATATGTTGGATGTGCATCCAAATAAAAAGAACCTGAAGAAGGTTTGACCATATGGACAAATCTTCTTGATCGCCGAAGCTTCTTGAATTGTCAAGATTTTGAAATGTCCACAGTGGCCAGACAAGAGAGCAACCTAAAGAAAGTTTCACCAGATGGCCAAAACCTTGTTTTGATAGGAACAAAATCCTAATGAGCAAACATCCCACAAAATTTTATGCCACAAGGTCAAAACTTTGTCACATCCTATTTGCAAAGGATGGGGATTCAAAGTTCCACCTTGTGTAAATCTTCCATCTTATTTGAATCCCAATATGAAGTAGAGATTTTGCCACGTGGTCAAATCTTCTTGTATGTTGCTTGTCTTTACACTAAGTTTTCCTTAAATTGTAGAGATTAATGCAATATGTGGGAGAGAAATTCATACAAAGGGATAGCCACATGGTGGTTAGCTCGAAGGAAATATTTGATGGGTTAATTATTATTATGAAAAGATATGCCAATAGACTTAAGATCCTATCACAAGATGACAACTTAGGAAAGAAGGGGAGACAACACTCTCCATCAATATTTCATTTTCTAATGGGCCTTATAGAAGATGAGATAAGATCATTGCAAGATGATATCACCAAGGAAGTATCTTACTTCTAAGAAACAAGTGGAACAGCAAGGATAAGCTTGACATGGATACAAAGGCCAGGTTGATGAAACAAGATCGGCTACTTTAAGATGAGCTTGTTGTCCTCTTTAATAGAATAATACGATAGATTGGATCTTCACTAAAGCCTTGGGATCAATCGATAAAGAATTACAACATGGACAGCGAGGTTTATTCCAAGTTGTGGCCATTTATAGCGAGTAGGTATGGAAGAAGCTCTCCACACTGATGCATGTGCGTTGCCTAGCATTGCCAAGGATATTGTGAATTTTGTGGTGGGCAGAAAGAACAACCCTCAAGATGATCTCTTGGATTTGAAATGGCAAGTGTATGTGATAGGGGAAAAATTGGAGGCATTTGACTTGATTCACAATGACCATTGATGTAGCTGTGTTGGATGCAGTAGATGGTGTGGATGGGATGACATGGGATGCTTCCAAGTTTATGATAGTGTTGAAGTCACTACTTGAGAGGAGAAGTGATCCAAACTAATTCATGTGCTTGTCATTTGTGGCTGATAGGAAAATGGTGACGTTGAAAGACACTCTTGAGGATGTATATGGAAAGTACATGATGTTGAGAGGGAGTGTCAACTATATACCAAGCTCTAACACTTTTGTAGTCATGCATATGATTCATATGTTGTGTTGACACATGTTATCAATAATCCCAACAAGCCAAATATTTTTTATGCTTGTGAGAATGATGAGGATGATGAGGGTCAAGATGAGGAATCAAGGGTTGCAAGGACATTAATAAATAAGAAATCAAAATCACTTATACAATGCCATCAAAATCACTAATTTGAGGTATCAATTTACACTAGTAAGATCATCCATACTTTAGGCATTTCTCACCATACCCGGTTGTGACACATTACTCTGCAATCTAATTGACCACATGTTTATGTTTTCAACTGTTGTAACCGTACCTCCATTTGCAGATAAGGTACCAGCATGTGGCTATACATGAGCCTGCTGACTTTCAGCCATATCATCATGTGGATCACAAATCTCATTTGCTAGTTTGTACCAAGTAGTCAACTCATCAAAGACTACATCCTTAGTAATGCATACTCCCTTGTGATTGGATTATAGCACTTTTATACTTTAGAGTCTGATGCATAGCCCACAAATATGCATTTCTCTAACTTTGGGTCTAACGTCTTCCATTTCTCATCTGAAATATGTACAATGCATCCAAACACTTTAAAATGTGACACTTCTAATTTAGTGCTTGTATAAACTTCCTCAGGTGTCTTATTGTGCACTGCCATTGTAGGCATCCAATTCAAAATATACACCACATTTCACTAGCTCTGCCCAATAATGTTTAGGCATCTGTTTCTCATTCAACAATGCTCTTGCACCCTCTACAATAGTCTTGTATTTCCTCTTAGCCACACCATTTTTTTGCTACATATATGCACATGAAACTTGCCTTTTGATGCCATGAGCATCTAGATATGCAATGGACTCTCTTGACATATATTCTCCCCCTCCATCTGAGAGGCTAGTCTCTCTCTCTCTCTCCCATAGCCTGAAACTACTAAAATTTTCCAAATACCTTTGACTTCTCTTGCATAGAATACACCCATGTCTTGCATCAAAAATCATCAATAAAGGAAAGATAATGTTTAAGCCCACTCATGTTAGGCTACAAAGCCATCCAAACATCTATGTGAATCAGCTTGAGTATTCAACGAGCTTGTTTCCTTACCATAGGAAATGGCTTCCATGATTGCTTGGCAAATTGGCATGCACTACACACACATGAAGGATCCATAACATAGAACCTTGGCACCCCCAGGACAACACCGGATGTCGGTAATAATTTCATACTTTTCTAATTCATGTGGCTGATGTGTTTATGCCACATTTCCAAATCTAAAATTTAAGCATGAAAAAAGAGAAACTTTGTTGGCCTTTATGCCTAGCATAATGGCATTTATTTTATTCATCTAACCAACCTTCTTGCCCTTTGCCACGATGCACACGTTTTCATGCATATTTAACACTATACAACCATGTTTTTGAAGTGAACCTCAAGGTCTCTCTTGGTCATCTAGCCAATAGAAATAAGATTATATGTGATACTAAGCATGTACATAAAATAACCCAGTGTTTGATTTTCCCATCCACTAATTGTATGGGCACATTGCCGATACGAGTAACCGCATGCTTAACGGTCACCTCCTATGTATACACATGATGCATTCTTCATAGGATTCATTTCACGAAACCATAATGCTCATGGTTTCATGCTCTGATCTTATCATAGATGTTCAATCATGATATATGTCATGGCTTTTTCCTTGCTTGGAGTACCACTACCATCTTGTCGACACACAAAACAGGGAATCCTGTGAACACTAGGAACTACCATACTCTCATGATTGGTCACACATTGGACAAGATTTATGGATCAGTATTAGAGAGAGAGATCAGATCCTTCACAAAGATATAGGGACAATAGGCTTCAAGACATGCCTAATTTTGTAGGTAGAATTCCACTCTTGGCCACATCTTCACTCTATGGGCCATCAACGAAGAGGAGAGATCAGGGTCCCAGATTTTCTATGCTTGGCTTGTGGACTTTTGGAAGGCCTTTGGCATAGTCCCATGATCCCAAAAATTAGGTGACTTCCAGATATCTAGATCCCAAGAAATGTGATATTTGGGGGGTGATGAGTCTATGTGAGCTTGTTAGAGGGAGAGTATGTGCCCTTGAGAGGGGTTTTGTTTGAAATATTGGGGATATGCCTTAGTCAAGTGCCCAATCTCCTAGCACCTTTCTAAGGGTCACTACAAGTGGCACTTCCTATGGTTCTTCGCCAACATCTAATGATAAGAATTAAATGATAGAACATTGGAAGAATGCTAGAGGATTCCAATACATGTGGGATTATAAACACCTTGTAGGTTGTAAGGCTTAGTTCTTTACAATGACATTTGCACCTAGTAGTGTGACAATATTTGCTCATGGAGGGAGCTTCTATGTCAAAGAATCATAGTAATTCTTACAAGGGGTCTTACCAAGACACCCTTGTTTAATGGGGAGAAGAAGAATAGAATTAATGATACCCTCATTTTAAAATTTAAGGATAAGGCCTTGGTCAAGTGGCCAATCTCCTAGCACCTTTGTGAGGGTCACTACAAGTGGCACTTCTTACATTCTTAGCCAATTGCATCCAATGATAAGAATCCAATGATAAAAAGTTGGAAGCTAATGTTAGAGAATTCCACTAATAAACATCTTGTAGGCTTTAAGGCTTAGTTCTTTACAATGACATTTGCACTTAGTAGTGTGCTAATATTTGCTCATGGAGGGCACTTCTATGCCAAATAATCATAATAATTCTTACAAAGGGTCTCAGACACCCTCGTTCAATGGGGAGGAGAATAATAGAAATAATTTTACTCTTTAAAAATTTGTCTACAAGTGGAAGGATTTAATTTGATTGGAATCTACCCTTGATGTAGCACAAGAGGTCTCTCTATCATAGAAGCTCCGTTGATGCAACACAAGTAGTCTCTCTATCAAGGAAGCCATCCTCGAGGATTTTTTAAACCCTCCAAGGACCTCAAGCTTTTTCTCAACCTCCCTCAAAGAGAGAGACTCTACCCCACAAGCCAAGATCTCAAGAACTAGGAGTGCCATACACCAAAAGAAAAGGTCCTTCTACACCCACTCTAGAAGTTCTTGACCTACAAAAATGATATCTCAAAAACAAGATCTTTCATTAAGATCCAAGGTGTGAGACAAAAGTCATTTCTTTCCTCTCAAAACCTCTACTTAAATAAGAAAAAATGAGGAAAATTATTTCCTCTCACTACTTCATAGTTTTCTTGAGGTGTTGGAAAGATGTCACCTCTAATTATGGAAATAGGCATGTATCCATCGAGAAGTGAAACAAGATCACACTCGCTCATATTAAATCTGAATTTGAACAAGCAACCTCACAAGTTGAGTCTCATATCCTCTATGCCCTAAAATAAATTATAAGCTTTGATGTCATATTGGCTGAGCACACTCATAGGCTTCATCCCTATGCAAATGTATATCTTCTTTATTCTCTAAAACTACCCTTTAATATATCCAAAATGTGGATTATGATTCCAAGAGCAAGGGGAAGTCAAAATAAGGTGGTGTTGGGCTACCCTTTGTCCAACATAGGGGAATTTTGGGGTGTCCTTTGCCCAAGCACTTTGTGAGGCCACCTAGATGCCTTTTTAATTTAAAAGGGCAGTTTCCATGCTTGCACTTTTTAGACAAAAAGCATTTTTTGTGGATTTTCTTCTAAACAATGATAATCCCACATCCTCCAACTTGGATGTCCAGAATCAAGAAATATACCCAAGTTGGTGTGCCATACTTGTATGCTTACTATCAACAAATTCACACAGAAGATTACCACTTTACTAAGCTCTATCTATTCTTTGTCTTCTCTCATCATAGCAATATTCCCCCAGCTAAGTAAAGTTCAAACATTCAAAGGCATATTTACAAAAGACATTATAAAATAAAGAGAAATAGCACATAGACAAGTGATATGCCCCTCAAAACTTTGAATTATCACACTACTTCCAAATTTTGGCTTACAAATAGAAGTAATCTTCTTCCTCAACTCCCCACACACCAAAGAGCTTTATTTTGTTATCCTTTTTGCTCATAATTCTACTACTTTACAAGGCATGCATGCTTAGATATACTGACATGCCTTGTTCACCTTCCTCTTCACACTGTTCCTTTCCATATTTATCCTTTGCTCACTCGAGTCATTGAAGTCCCAAAACATATTGGGATTTCAACAAAGGGCCTGCAAACTTCAAGGAAGTTTCTAGTTCAAAAGAATTATTAGGTGATATAAGGGGAGACTCCAAGTACATTATGAAGAATATACATAACATTAGTGGAACTGCCACAATGAAAAGAACCCAAATGTGGAAATGGATGTGCAAGATAAACTACAAGTTAGACTAGAGCATTCAAAAATGCAAAGGCACTACACATGGAGGTATGGGGATCCTTGTGTTGAGGATTCATCTCAACTTCATGTGATCAAAATGTGCGTAGCACTAACACCAACAATGCTAAAAGGCATAAGGGTTGGAAACCCTTATGCTAATCTTAAAGGGGTATGTATATATTCATTCTTTCCAACTAATATATGAATTTATCCAAGTTAGAGGAAACATTTGAATTTCTCCACATAGCCAATCAAGCCATGCTCAAAATTCCTAATCAGTTCCTATCAAAGTATCCCTATGCTCACATGTGGTTTCACATCATTACATCTCCTGAAAATTGATCTTCCAGAGTTCAGTGACTAGTTTGTAGAATTCAAAGTTTTCAGAGATATTTGCATTTGTATCAGTGGTGTGTAGATTTCACTTTACTCATTTTGCACTTCACATGCCTCCATTGTAAAGCCTTGATTGGGCTATTTTCTAGCATTTGTGCACACTTTGAGCATTGTAAAGGCTTCTAGGCTATTCCCATCATGTATTGTCATATTAAGCCCTGTAAGAGATTGGATTATATTGTAGTTCTATCTTCACCATAGTAATTCAAATTGCAGTTGATACACAAATATTTTCAGACACTCTTTAAGTACTATTTTAAATCATGTCTATGACTAGCAACTTCAATTCGGAGGCATCTACTAAGCTAGACGGCTCCAACTATGGTACATGGAAGTATAGAATATAGACCCTACTTGTACTTTAAGATGAGTGGGAGTATGTAGATGGGTTTACACCTAGAGAATATAGACCCTACTTGTACTACTTTAAGACAAGTGGGAGTATGTAGATGGGTTTACACCTAGAGCATCTAATGGCCCTATAGAGATCCTACCATTGCTTGGTCATGGGCAAAATGGGATAAGAAAGACAAGTATGCATATCACTTGATCAAGTAGAATGTTCAAGATGTCATGCTTAGACAACTGAACACGGTTCACCACATCATGGGATGCTATTTGTAGTAGTTCCTAAGGTTATTTAGGCTTAGAGCCCTATGCAGTTGGTGGTGCCTTTTGTATGGTGAGGTATTTAGAACCTTGCAAGGCCTTGTTTGAAGGTCCAACTTGGTTTTGGAAGCCCCTCGTCAGTTGCTATCAAGTGTCCTTGTGCATCCAGTCGGCCTTGGTACCCATGGGTGAGGTTGGTTGGCCCTTGTTAGGCCCTTCAAAGAAGGTTTTGTGGGCCCCCTTTGTAGCCCATAGGTCTAAGATTTCTAAGGCTTTTTTCAAGTTTTTTTTTCTAGTCCAATTTGTGTTTGGAGAAATGTCTTGGTGATCTAGTGCATGGCACCTTTTAGGTTTTTTTTCTTTTCCATTGCTCCCTTCCTTTTAATCGACTATTTTTTTGCTTGGTTTTTTAGAGAAAGAGTCTTGGTGGTGACCTTTGGTCTAGCCAGAGGGGATCTCATGGTAGCAAGCTCAAATCCTCAAGTTTTTGGGTTCTTGTTTCTCCAGCAAACAAGCAACAGGTGAAACAAGTGGTTCTAACACTAGAAAAATAGTGGGTCTCACTCCCACATGTGTGATTAGATTAGGTGAGCCTAGCACTAGAAGGTGACGACATCCAAGAGGTTACCATCTATGGGAGAGCTATATTCCTCCTCCAATTGAGCTCCCCCAACACCACCCTAGCACTTTTTCAAGGCTCAATATTCATCCATATCCCATCCCCTCTATCTCTGCTGGCTTGCAACCTGTTAGCCCCCAAGTTAGGTAAACATGGAGCCAGGTGTGGTCACCGACTGCCAACCTTGGATGGAAGAGGTGGTCTCAATCGAGCACTAGTTTTGTAGTGGAGGTGCAGAGGATCGCATAGTGTGCTTTTGGTATATGTGCTTGGCTTTGATAGGTATGATACTCTGCATAGACCTTAAATTAAGTAGGTTTAAGGCTTGTGTAAAGTATCATATGCATGGTTGGGAATGCAAATTTCCTTGTCTTAAAATGTGCATCATGTATGAGTGTTGAAAAATATGCATCAGTGTGTTTTTGGAATATGTGCATGGCTTTTAAAAGTGCTATCTAATTTTGCCAATGAAACTACCTTGGAAGACCTACTTCAAAGGGGTTTTGTTGGCGAAAGTACCTTGGATGGCTTGCTTCAATGAGGTTTCTTTGGAGAAACCCTTTCATGAAGATAGGTTGAGAGAGGGTTTTCAAAGAAGGATCATAAGGGAATTTTCATAGAGAAATCTACTCTACATGTGGGTTTCTTCAAAAGCCATTCCATTATGTTATACACCATCCCCAAACATTCATGTAAAGGTTTGTCTATAAAATAGGCATTCCTATAATACTTTGCATATTTCTAAGTGAAAATATGTTTTCTTCCGATCCATTTTTGCCATATTTACATAGTTGGAAGCTCTTTTTTCCCCCTTTGCTTGAAAGATTTTGCTCGAAAAAAGGAAGTAACTAAAGCATGTAAATATAAAAGCATGATAAACATAATAAAGATACTAATATATTTAAATATACTAATTATTTTAAATATACTTTAACATATTTAAATAAATAAATATATTATTATTACCTTTAAATAAATACAAATAAGTATTTTAAATATATTTTAAATATTTAAAGTAAATAAAATATTTAAATATATTTTAAGATATTTAAAAATATTTTATTAAGTTAAATTTACTAAAATGTACTTAAATATTTGATTTATTAAAATTAAAAATAGTAAATATAGTAGACTATTTAAAGATATTAAAGTTTACTTAAAATATTTAGGTTTTAAAAAAATTCTTTAAACATTTTAGTATCATTTAAAATTTAGTATGTTTTAATGTAATGAAATAATTTAGATCTTCTATTTAAGTACATGCGTACATATTTATTTATATATTGATATTTAATATCTAAATATCTATTGAAATATTTAGAGATTAGGTATATTAGAGATTGAAATATCTATTTTCTTAAAATAAAATATTATTTTTAAAATATATTTTAATAACTTAAATAAATTAAATATCTAGTTTATAAAAATATTCAATCATAAATTTACTAAAGTATTTAAACATTTAAAGTTTATTTAAGATATTTAAAAATTAAAAAAATATTTACATATTTAAGGATGATTGAAATATTTTGTGTGTTTCAATTGAACGAATTAATTTAAGTATTTAATTTCATTATATACGTACATATTAAAACATGTAGTCGTATTATATTATTAAATTTGGATTTGTGTGTGTGTGTGTGTGTGTGTACTTCAAATAAACAAACATTAATATGTGTGTCTAGATAAATTTTTACCATTGTTCAACATATTGCCTATAAAATGTTCAAATATTTAAAGAAAGTCTCTTATACAAGTGAACATAGTTAATCTCTCTCTCTCTCTCTCTCTCTCTCTCTCTCTCTCTCTTCTCTCTCTCTCTCTCTCTCTCTCTCTCTCTCTCTCTCTATCTCTCTCTCATTTGATTGTTGGCATTTGGATTGGTCTGATCTAGGCTCTCATGCTCAGTGGAGGAGCTTGAAAGGCAAAGATCGGTTTTAAAACCAATTTGAGCCTCTACAGCTTAGTGGAGTGCGAAAGGCTAAGTTCACTTTTAAAACCGCTATTAGTCTCTTCGACTTTCTTGCTCCATGAAGGACAAGACCCTAGGAGCAGTTTTCAATCTTAACTTAGCATTGCATGCTCTCCTCCACAAAGGGGATAATAAGGATCGATTGGTTTTAAAACTGATCTTAAGCTCGCTAATGCAGATAAATTATTAAAATAGATCTCATTCTTACTTCAAGCTTGATGATACTAAGATCGGTTTTAAAACCAATCTTATGATTTCATGCTTGGTGGAGGATAAGACGCTATGATCGGTTTTAAAACCGATCTTAGCCTAGGCAAAGGATGAGAGGCTAAGATCAATTTAAAAACCGATCTTAGGATTTCATACGCTCGATGGAGGATGAGACTCTAAGATCGAGATACCTTGATCTTAGAGTCTCATCCTCCATCGAGCGTATGAAATCCTAAGATCGGTTTTAAAACTAATCTTAGCCTCTCATTGTCCCTCCCTGAGAATAAGACGTTAAGATCAGGTTTAGGCTCTCATGTCGATCGCTGTTAAAACTGATCTTAGCCTCTTATGAAAGATGTAGTGCAAAAGGCTAAGAACGATTTTAGAACTTATCTTAGTCTATTGAACTTTCATGCTCCATGGAGGACAAGAGACTCAGATCAATTTTAAAACAAATCTTGCTGACAAGCTAGGATCGGTTTTAAATCTGATCTTCGTTTCTCATCCTTCTAAAGGATGATCAGTTTTAAAACCGATCTTAACCTCAAGTACTTGGTGGAGCATGAAAGAATATAGACTTTGACCTGGCCCGACAAGCTATGAATGACTTGAGATCTGGTTGTGTTGGAGCATTGCTCCATGGGGATCGATGCCCATGTCTCTGTGATGAATGCACATTCTATAGGCCACCTGGATCCTCATTGTGTGTTGCAAGGGAGGGCATGTTTTGCACACATATTAATGTTTGTTTATTTGAAGTAGACACACACACACAAATCAAAATTTAATAATATAATACTACTACATGTTTTAATATGTATGTATATAATGAAATTAAATACTTGAATTATTTTGTTACATTAAAACACACAAAATATTTCAATCATCCTTAAATATGTAAATATTAAAAAAATTAAATATCTACATAAACTTTAAATCTTTAAATACTATAGTATATTTATGATTGAATATTTTTATAAATTAAATATTTAATATATTTAAGTTATTAAATTATATTTAAAAAATTGTATTACATTTAAAGAGAAAATAGATATTTCAATTACTAATATACCTATTCTCTAAATATTTCAATAGATATTTAGATATTAAATATAAATATATAAATAAATATGTATGTATATACTTAAATAGAATATCTAAATTATTTCGTTACATTAAAACATACTAAATTTTAAATGGTACTAAAATGTTTGATGAATTTTTTTTAAAACTAAATATTTTAAATAAACTCTAAATCTTTAAATAGTCTACTATATTTACTATTTTGATTTTAATGAATCAAATATTTAAAATATTTAAAATACTTATTTGTATTTATTTAAAGGTAATAATATATATATTTTTATTTATTTAAATATGTCAATGTATATTTAAAATATTAAGTATATTTAAATATATTAGTATCTTTAACATGTTTATTATGCTTTTATATTTACATGTTTTATTTACTTAAATTAGAATACATTATATATATACTAAAGTTTTAAATATTTAAAGTATGTTTAGAATACTTATTTGTATTTATTTAAACGTATTTATATGTATATTTATTTAAATATACTAAAGTATAGTGAAAATATTTAGTATATTTAAAATATATTTATATATTTTAGTATCTCTAACATTTTTATTATGTTTAAATATAGTACAATAGATTTAAATATCTATCTATATTTTACCATTTACTAAATACTTTTATTATTTACTATTTGTTTAAAATCGATCTTCTTGCCATTAATCTTCTCATGACAAAGAGAGAGAGAGAGAGAGAGAGAGAGAGAGAGAGAGAGAGAGAGAGAGAGAGAGAGAGAGGAGAGGGAGAGGGAGAGGGGGGGAGAGAGAGAGAGAGAGAGAGAGAGAGAGAGAGAGAGAGAGAGAGAGAGAGACTTAGAGAGAGACTGAGAAGATCGGTTTTGAAACCGATCTTCTTGCCCTTTATCTTCTCTCTTGGATAGATAGAGAGGGAGAGAGAGAGAGAGAGAGGGAGAGAGAGAGAGAGAGAGAGAGAGAGAGAGAGAGAGAGAGAGAGATTGAGAAGATCGGTTTTGAAACCGATCTTCTTGCCCTTTATCTTCTCTCTTGGATAAATACATAGATAGAGAGAGAGAGAGAGAGAGAGAGAGAGAGAGAGAGAGAGAGAGAGAGAGAGAGAGAGACTGAGAAGATCGGTTTTGAAACCAATCTTCTTGCCCTTTATCTTCTCTATTGGAGAGAGAGAGAGAGAGAGAGAGAGAGAGAGAGAGAGAGAGAGAGAGAGAGAGAGAGAGAGAGAGAGAGAGAGAGAGAGGGAGGGAGGGACGGAGGGAGGGAGGGGGAGGGGGAGAGCCCTTCTTGCCCTGAGAGAGAGAGAGAGAGAGAGAGAGAGGAGGGGGGGGGTTTTACCTTGGCTTTTCACCCTTTGTCAAGATCGGTTTTAAAACTAATCTTGGTCATGGATGATAGGCTAAGGCCCCTTCGTTCTTAAAGGTATCATAATAGAATGCTATGGCATTTTCTATGGGAATGTCTTGATAGCCTAAATGATGAGAAGGTTAGTTTTAAAACTGATCTTCCTACACCTAAGAAGATCAATTTTATAACCGATCTTCTTGCCCCTCGCCAGAGAGAGAGAGAGAGAGAGAGAGAGAGAGAGAGAGAGAGAGAGAGAGAGAGAGATGAATGGCTAAGGCTCCTCATCCTTAAGAAGATCGATTTTAAAACCAATCTTTGTACCCTTCATCTAAGGAGTTGGAGGTTGGAGGTTGAGGTTGGAGCTAAAATTGCTTGTGGTGACGTGTAGGAAAGTAGCTAAGCCAAAGAAACACCAAAATTTTAGAGGTTCCAAAGTTGAAAAAGTAGGCCAAATTGACCAAAATTTTAGGAAAAGCATTGTTTTTTGTGAATTTTTGTGTAGGCTTGCAATAGCCTTGTAGTGATGGAAGAGGAAGTTGAGAAAACAGCTCTAAAGTTGTTAAGATTGGCTTTGAGTGTGGGAACCACTTTAGTGGAGATGTACACGAAATGTGGGAGAATTGATGAATTGTAACATCATAATGTGCTTATATCGAGTATGATGATATTGGGGTATGTCAAACAAGAAGAAAGGGAGGAAGCTTTTGGGTGTTATGTGCAAATACAGAGTCTCCAACAAGTAGCGTTACCTTTGTTGCTATCTTGAAAGCATGTGCCAACACATCACCAAGGAGCTTTATCTTTGTTGCCATCTTAAAAGCATGTGGCAACACAACTCTCATGTTGAGACCATAAGAACATGAGCTTCCAAAGCAAACACCAAGTTCCGAGAGACCAATCGGTGACCTCCACGTCTTCAAGAACTAATCTCCAGATTCAAGAGGAATCTATTGATTCCTGCCGAGAATCTGCAGTTGGTTGTATGTCGTCCATTCAAGTTTTGGACTTGCCTCCATATTCGGTACACTCTCAGGATGAGGTCCACCCCACCTGCACCTTCGTTTATTGCATTTCAAACAAGGATTGGAGTGATACGGGCTGTCTGCCAACGGTGGTGCAAGACTCGTCGGCTGGACCTCCCCGTAGTTTCTCAAGAAATTCGAGTTCAGGTTTGGTACTTTTCTGATGCTGGGCAGACGCTTCGATATCAAATTTTCGGCTTCTGGTGATTATGTTGTTCCTGCTTGCAGATAGAGAGCCAGGATTACGTACAGAACGCTCGTGGCAGGAGTACTTGACGTATTCCTGGTGGGACAGCAGAAAAAACAAAGTAAGTGACCAGTGGGACTGGAGCTAAAGGTTTGCACAGCTGGAGCAATATGGAATGTTTGAGATGATGGTCCTAAATTAGAATGGTTGGTTAGTCTGACTAGTCTGTGGGGGCTTTCAACAGACAAACCCAAAGGCTGCCGATTTCAAGCTTAGAGGTACTAAAGAGTTGCTATGGATAGGTGGCTTCTATAATGCAGACATGTTTGTCAAAAAGAATGCTCATAAGGAAGAAGGCCAGGGAATTAATAACGGTGAGGTTTCTTGTTGGCATGCAAACCAAGAAGAGGCCTCTTCTTGCTTAGGCTCTGGAGACCCTAGTTTGGTCAAAGAACTAGCTCAGTCCGGCCACATTTGCAAAGGTAACTTTAATTATGTCCAAGAGGGCAACGGTTTTGAGAAGCTCAGCTTAGAGGAGACACTTGATATTTTGGATGAGGTGGCTGACCTGCCTTCGGTTGGAAATTTGATCCGTATCTTGCAGAAGTGCAGGAAACAGAAAAACTTATCATATGCCAAGCGTGTGCACACCCACATTTGCAATAGGGGGCTTGAAGCTCATAAAGTCATTGGGAACTACACTGTGCCAATGTATGTGGACTGTGGATGTTTGTCTGAAGGTCAGCAGGTTTTCAGCAGATTGGTTTTTCGGAATGAACATTCATGGACTTCTCTTATAGCAGGATACGCCCAATGTGGGCAAACGCAGCATGCTTTCAACCTGTACCAGAAAATGAAAGAGGATAACATACGTCCTAGCAGGTATACTATTATGGCCCTGCTTAAAGCTTGTGCTAGGCAGAAAGATGTGGAAAGAGGCCAAGAATTTCATGCTGAGATCACACAAAATTTTGTAAGTGATATTTTAGTAGGCAACACTTTGGTTGACATGTATGCCAAATTTGGTTCACTTGTAGATGCAAGGGAAGTATTTGACAAGCTGTCAGGTCGAGATGTTGTGTCATGGACTGCACTTATTGCAGGATATGCTGAGCATGGACCTGCCGAGGAAGCGCTGAAATGCCTTGAAGAGATGCAACTGGAGGGTATCTCTCCAGATGCTTTCACCTACGTTGGTGTCTTGAAGGCTTGTGGCAGCATTGGAACCATATGCAAGGGCCGGGAAATACATGCTGAGATCACACAAATGGGACTTGAAAGAGATCTTTTTGTTGGCAACACTCTAACAGACATGTACGCCAAATGTGGCTCACTTTCAGAAGCACAGGAAGTCTTTGACAAGCTGCCAGTCCGAGATGTTGTGTCCTGGGCTGTAATAATTGCAGGATATACTGAACATGGATCTGGTCAGGAAGCGCTGGAATGTTTTGAACAGATGCAACAGGTGGGTGTTTCCCCTAGTGGTGTTACATTTTTTTGGGCCTTGAAAGCTTGCGGTGGCATAGGAGCCATACAGAAGGGCCGAGAAATACACACACACATCAAACAAAAGGGACTTGAAAGAGACCTTCTTGTTGGCAGCACTTTGGTTGACATGTATGCCAAGTGTGGTTCACTTTTAGAGGCACGGAAAGTCTTTGATAAGCTGCCAGTCCAGGATGTTGTGTCGTGGACCACACTAATAGCAGGATATGCAGAACAGGGCCCTGCTCAGGAAGCACTGAATTGTTTTGAACAGATGCAACTGGAGGGCATTTCTCCAAATACTGTCACGTATATCTGTGTCTTAAAAGCTTGTGGTAGCACAAGAGCTATAGGCAAGGGCCAAGAAATATATGCTGAGATCACACGAAAAGGATTTGAAAGAGATCTTTTTGTTGGCAATTCTGTGGTTGACATGTATGCCAAATGTGGCTTACTTTCAGAGGCTCGGGAAGTTTTTGACAAGCTATCAGTTCGAGATGATGTGTCATGGGCCGCACTAATTGCAGGTTATGCTGAACACGGGCCTGTTCAGGAAGCACTGAAATGCTTTGAGGAGATGCATCTGGAAGGCATCTCTGCGAATATTGTCACGTCAGTTTGTGCTTTGAAGGCTTGTGGCAGCATAGGAGCTATAGGCAAGGGACGAGAAATACATGCTGAGATTGTACAGAAGGTATTTGAAAGAGATTCTTTTGTTAGCAACACTTTGATTGACATGTATGCCAAATGCGGTGCTCTTTCAGAGGCACATGAAGTCTTTGACAAGCTGACAGCTAGAGATGTTGTTGGGTGGAGTGCAATGATAAATGGATATGGCATGAACCATGAGGGAAGCATGGTTGTAAAATGTTTTAAGGACATGCTACAAGAAGGTGTGAAGCCAGATTTGGTTACATTTACATGTCTTCTTACTGCATGCACCCATACCAACCTGGTATTTAAGGGCCATGAGTACTTCACAGTGATGAGAGAAGTATATGGTCTTACACCAACAGCAGACCATTACACTTGCATGGTTGATCTTCTTGCACAATCAGGATATTTGTGTGAGGCAGAGGAATTTTACGAAACTATCCAGTGTCCTCCATTCGAAGAAACATGGACAGCTCTTCTTAGGGCCTGCAAAACTCATGGAGATGCAGAAGTAGGACTGAGATGTTTTAAGCATCTTGTTAAGACGAATCCAGAATCTTCTTCTCCCTATGTGCTCATGGCAAACATCTATGCTAGTGCTGGCAGGTGGGCTGATGCATACGAAGTAGAGGAGCTGAGGAAACATGCAGGGACAAATTGCTTTGATAGATGTGAACAAGGAGGTGCATGAGTTTGTGGTTGGGTAACAAGGAAGGTAATTCATGTATCAAGGAAGGTAAGTCATGCATTCGCCAAATCTAGATTTGCTCCTCAGACGTGGGCCATATGAGAAGGAAGCTGCATCAGACGAGCATGCAGATGAATTGGCCATAGATTTGGGGTGCATGAGAAACAAGGAAGTTATCAGTCTTGAATTCATATATCAAGGAGAACATGCATGCACCAAATCTAGATGTGCTCCTCAGACTCCGGTCATATGAGAAGGAAGCTGCATTAGATGAGCATGCAGATGAATTGGCCATAGATTTTGGACTTCACAACATGCCATGAGGGCAATGCTGCAGGTGACTTAAAATATATATTTTAAGGATGGGCAAGGGCTGCCAGAATGCAAGCCATGCATTAAGCGATTTAAGGAATATAAAAGCAAGATGCAATAAAATCATGTGTGAAGAAAGCTATCAATCAACTCAAGTGGCTGGAAGCTGAAGTTGATGCACTTCACCAAATAAAAGCTCTGTGGAAGCTGCACTATCATTGACTATTCTTTTTAAGACATTGTTGTAACCCATAATTAGATATGGCATGTGTATTGGTCACTCAACCAATATAACTCTTTATAAACACATTCAAAAATGTGTGGCTTTATGTGATTACTTTATTACCAAGATACTTTAATTTTTTTCTCCGAGCAAAGGAACCTTCTATTGGAAGCTTTAATACAAATTCAGCAATCCATGAGTCCCTGAAATGAAGAAGCTGCTGGCTGTCCTGTAGCATGCACCTCGGGGTGGGGTATACAACCAGCAGATCCTGAAAAGATAAAAGATGAGTGTGGCCAAGCCTTGAAGAAGCACTCATGCCTTTCAGCAGTCTTCCTAGAACCCTCGAAACCTTGCTCCTAGATGGTATACATGGTATAGATGATATCATGCTGCCACGGGTTGAGTTTGCAAACGCATGGGCATCATGTGTGTGTGGGGATGTAGCTGTGTGGGTGTGTGTTCATGCGTAGGTGGGTGTGTGTGCTTGCATGCATGCATGGGTGTGGGGTTTGTGTGTAAGCGCACACATGCATGCACATGCATGCAATTCATGTGCATGTGTATGCCAACACGTATGTATGTATGCATGCATCATCCATCCACACACACACACTCTCTTGGGGTAGTTGCTCTATATAACATCTAAAACAGTAGGTTCGTTAATGCAAGGAATGTTTTGAGTCCTTTTAGCTATTTACAAACATGAGGGGGTTCTTAAAAATATTACTTGTCTAATATAATTATGGTATGTACATTCACATAGGGGACTTTTAAAGTCGAAATATAACATGTATACATATCGATTAAGTGTATTTAGATGCCATCCTAGGTTACACACACACGTGCGCACGCGCTCACGCACCCAAACGTACACACATTTATTATGTCATCGTTATGAAGTCTATTTGCTTGCATATAGACATCTTATGAAGATACTCGAATGAGTCCATGGAGTTCTTTTAAAGAATGGGTCGGTGGAAACTTATACCCCAATGAGTTGATTGGTGATTTAAAGATACCCTAATGTATATGTTGGAATTTTCTCTTTGGGGTGTTGACCCACGAGCTCTAATATATGTGGTTTGCAAGACATTTCATCTCTCTGTTTTCTTTTCTCCACCGCAAATGTATTGAAGAACACCCACTTGGAGCCTCCGGGAAAGGATAAGGTGGACGGGTGGAGATAGCGTACGCATCAACGTCAGCCTACTTTCAGTAATAGCGATGCAACGCCGAAATTCTACCTTGCCTATTAAGTGGGGTACAAAGCACCTTCTCTCGCTCGTCCCTTGTTTTGGAGTCTCTACAGTAGGTGCATTGAAGACACTTGCATTCGGAACCTGGAGAACTAGGATATGGTGGTTGGGAGGGGATTGCATCTTCCACAACTGCAACCCTCTTCCGTCACGGATGATGCAACATTGTACAGCTAAAGCCGTAGGAATGATGGGTTGGTTTTGCAAAAACTAGAACTCTACCTTTATACAAGACTTTGAAAATTTAAGGACTTCCCACATCATAAGGAGAATCTAAGGAAGGAGGCCTTTCTGATGCAACTAATTAGAGCACCAAAATTTTTTGTTACTTTTTCTTGTGCAGAACTAAGGTGGGACCCACTACATACATATCTTCAAAAGACCTACAACAAAAACAAAGAAGAGACAACTCAAAGCAAACAAATCAACTACTAAGACGATTGATAAGGAAAAATCCTTTTGTTTATGCAAGATATTGCACACATAAGCTATAAAACTTGGTATCTTTAATTCTAAAAGAGAATGACATGACAGAGAAAGTGACTGGTTACTTCTTCGTTGCTGAATTCCAAAATAGAGGGAGTTAACATGAGCATGAAATGAAAATGGATTTATGTGGGTAAGAGACACTCCTGTAGACAATTATAATACAAATGAAGAGGCTGCCTTTAGACTAGAATGCAAGATTAGATGCCATCAACAAAGCACAAACACTAGAAAAAAAATAAACAATATCATCTCACAAACTTACCGTTTCATAAAAGAATTTGAAAGTAGTAAAAATATGGACATGAGACACGGCACAGGGTCCATTAGAACCCAATCCTCCTTGCAAATGTCAAGGGTAGTGTTTTATTATTAATTTAATGAAGTGCAAAGATTTGAAATTGAAGCCTAATAAATACATAAATAAGGCTATGTTCACAAGAGCTCATAACTCATCCTTGGTTGCAACCTATATAATATTCTGACATGGACTACAATCATATGAATTATGATCCTTCAATCTTGCATCAAACTTATCTATCTTTACTGTTGATTCTGAATTTTCTATCACATTAAGAATATGCGTCAACAAAGAGAAATGTTGAAAGAATGTCGAGTGAAGTAAGTATATCTAGGGCAAGAAAAGTAATTAAAAATATTTGTACTATTTTATATAAATAATTATAAACACATAATGTGTGGGTGGGGAGGCGGCACGCTTCCTTCCCCAAAGAATTATAATCTGAGGAAACGGGCCCTTCCCCATGCATCGATGTTGAGAACATCGAGAATATTAGCATCGAGTAGCATCGTGATTAAGTCTCTTTAATGGATAAGAGGCCGATGTATTACCTCAATGTCAATAGTTGTAATCTGTATTGCAACTCAAGAAATATATAGTCACATAGATCTCTTCCACTTTCTACAAAAATGAAAAAATACATTCAAAATGGAAGGCATGTCAGAGATATGAACTATCAATAGAGATATGCACTAATAACAAAGATCCTCAACATGAGTCTTTGTCAATACATGTAGAATCCTACTTGGTCTATTTTTATTCACTTTTGAAAAATCTTTTGTTCTCCTAAAAATTGTTGCTTGATAGTTGTTGTGGTGTATTTATCATACAAGTTCATAAAACAAATTGTAAGATATTTCTTTGGACTACCTGTACATATCGATTGATACTATAACCACCAAAATCGCAAAATATCGAATATACAAATCGAAGTTATGATTGATCACATATAGGATATCCTACTTACCTGATTGACCTGATCGACATGATGCTCACAGCCTTCCTCCAAGAGGGCATATCTACGTGGATAACCTTTGTGCCATAATTATTCTCTGAGGATTAAAGAAATTATAAACCTTGAAATGGGTTGTCCAGTTGCTTAACCATGCTTCAATCATTACCACTAAAGATTTCAGTAGTAAAAGCTAGAGACTCGGATAAATCAAGTCATTTCCCAAGGTTGGATAATTCTTGTTGTTCCCCATTTGTATTAATACACACAAATCTTCGTACTTTTCTTTGAGTGTTGTGACCTTAAGATTAGCAGTTGGATCAATATAATAATATTTGTCTTTGATAACATTCTCCCCATTGGGGACTGAACTTTGCTACAAATAGCCCCGCCTCAACTCCTCTATTGCACAACCACCTAGAAGCTCCACCTCATTTCTAGGTAACCTCTCTACCTTGCTTAAGGGTAGATGTAGCCTCAACCATTTCTGACTTCATCAGACACGATTCCGATGAGCGATGGGGTATGCGTTGGAACATGCACATCCATGGCCATATTTTGAATCATTCTGCATCCATCAGTGGAATTTAATGCTCCAGGTGGCGACATGATCTTCGTTTTGTCTTGCTCACAGACCTCTTCTTCCTTCCTCTGTTACCATATGCCTACGGAAGCCCTAGGATTTGCCATTGGATTCATATGGAAGCTCCAAGAATCGCTCCGTTACTATAGGCCTTCCAGTGGACAGAGACGCTCTAGGAATCGCTCCGTGCTTTATCGTATGCCCTCCAATGGACAAAGATGCTCCAAGGTTCGCTCCGTGCCAAAGAGAGAAGCCCACAAAGTTGCCTATATGCAACAGCCTAGTACATGAACGTAAGACAGATATGTCTAGCTGAAATAGTGGGAAAATAGTTATATGTGCACCCTAGCAACTACATATCAGTGAGGACATACTCAGAGAGATTTCATTCAACCAAGTGGGATTAAGCCTTTCCACAATGGGATTACTGTCGACCGTAAGTGCGATTTCGCCATGCTTCTGGATCATCCAAAAGCGATCTTACTTATGTTTGATTGCCTATACTTGCTTGGATATAACTACTTACATTCAACCTATATATATATGTAGATATATCTGAATATTTATGCTTCTATATATAGATCTATATATCCATGTACATCTCTCTCTCTCTCTCTCTCTTTATATATATATATATATGTATGTATATATCCCTATGCAAAAGTACATATATGCTTTGGCATATGTATCTATATATATATATATATATCTAAATATACATGTCCTTAGGCATGTATATAGGTATGCATATATGTGACATTGAGTTATATATATATAGCATATGTATATAGACATGTAGGAATATATACATATCCTTGGCCATTTAGATCATTATGCATATTTGTATCATAGATGTATATGTATATATATCAATGATCCATATCTCCCCGAGCACATGTGTGTGTCTGTGTGTGTGTAGACATTAACAACACCCCTTTCATAGTGAAAAGTAGACAAATTTGGAGTGCAAAAAGAGAAATGTATTAATAGAAGTACTTTGCAAAAAATATCCATAGAAAGGAATACACATCATTAAAGGAAGAACAATTTTTTTTCCCAAAAGAGATAAAGCGAGTGGTAATGCTTTGAAAAGTCATTGGCACCATCACTTTTATTGAAGAGGGGGATCTGCCTACCTGCCACCATCCAACAAGAAAAACATGGTAAGAACCAGTTTAAAACTTAGTTGGGAAGACAAGTGTCATAAACAGCGCTCCCTTGCTATCGGTGTCACAATAAAACCGAGAACTTGACAACAAACTTGCAAAGCTTAATGTAGAATAGTGAGACTAGGTTAAATTGTCATAACATGAAATTAAGGGGAGGTTATGGAATAAATGAAATAAACTTGGAAACATTAAGCTATTAACAAGCACCAAAAAATTTGTGGAGAAAATCCCAATTTTTGCTAGTGGGATTATAAACACGTAAGCTTAAACTTATGTTGAATACAAGAATTAACATTAAAAGGCATTGGAGGGGAAAAAGGAGGGGAGAAGATGCAAGAAAGTTGAAAAAGGAGTTAGGGGGTTTTAAGAAGCATAGTAAAAAGAAGGTAATAGAGAAAAAATGAATAAGAAGAATTAATAACAAAGAAATAAATAAGGAGGAATGAAGGGAGGGGGAAAGAGGTAATAAGGAGAGGGGGGGAAAAGAAAGGGTAATAAAAGAGGGGGGGGTGTAGGGGGAAGTACTGAGAAAATAAAGACTATAGCTTAAGGGGGAAAGGTTAGAGAATGAGGGACTTGAAAAGAACAGGGAAGAGATAAAGTAATGAATTTTTTTGGGGGGGAATATAAGTTAAAGTACTTAATATTTAGAGGAGGGATCATAAAGGGGTAACAAATATTAAATGGAAGAATATAACGTGAAGTAAATAAAGCAAAAAAAGGGGGATCCCAAGGCATAAGAGGTTTTAGAGAGGGGGGAAAAAAGAAAGAAAAGAGGGAATAGAGGAGAGGGGTTTGGTTTTAACTAGTAAGGAGAGAGGGGGGGGGGGTTTAAGAGATAAATAAAGGACGTGAAATGAGAGGAGGGAAAAAAACCTATAAGAAAGGCGTGGAGGGTGATAGCGACCTGAGAGTCCATCAAGAGGTTTGGAGAGATGGCCAGATTTCAAAAATCGTATGCATAGTGTCTTGTTTACAGCGGGTGGGAGCAGCGAAGTGTGGAGGCGTGGTAGTCTAGTGTAGTGGCGAGAACAGTGGTTGCAGCAATCGCCTTTAGTTGTAGGGGACTTAGAGCAGGGATAAGATAGTCAGGGAGTATGTAGGAGACAAAGAAGTAAACGTGAAGTGTGTGTACCCGCCTTTGCCCCAGTAGAGTACATCACACAAGGTGAGACAATAGGTCATCACCAAGTGTGATGACCTACTGTCTACCCGAAAAGGGAAAGAAGTGTGTAAATTAAGTTTAAGATGTGGAAGGGAGTTTGAGGCAATGTAGTTGTGAATAATTTTAGTGATTTTGTGGGGAAGGAAGTCATTTTCCTTGCAAATGTCAATAAGTAAAGATAAATGAAAAAAGGCATCAAATTCATTAGAACATGAGTAAAGGATGAGTAAAGGATAGGGAGAATGAAGGTTAGGTAGACTTTGTAAGATGATGAAAAAGGTCGGTTGCTATGGCAGCAAATAAGGGAGATGGTGGGAAAATTGAGGAGTTTTTTCTTCCAAACAGATGTGGAAGAAAAATCTCCAAGAAAAGGGGGGGAAATAGAGATGTGAGTGTTTAAAAAGGTACAAGAGAGTCAATGAGATTTTGGTTGGTGTTGATAAAGGAGGAGGTTAAGCTACATTTGAATGAGATGATGTGAAGACGGTAGATGGTAAGGGGGTCATCCTTATTAAGAGGTCTGGAGGGGTCGAGGAAATTGGTGATGAGGGGATTATTGATGAAGAGGATGTCATCTCGACATACCTAAAGGTAAGGAGAAAGAGAGAAAGAGAGTCGAAAAGGCCAAGACGTGCCAACTTCTTTATGAACTTGAACTCGAAAGAAGTGAGATACATGTCGTACAAACAAGAGAAGCCAATAGGGATGCCTTTGGATTGGGTCCAGCAGAGAGAGCCAACGTGGATAACACATGAATCAAGAAGAAGATGGTTGTAGCTTAGAAAAGTATCAAAGCTAAAGAGAGTTTTTACATTAGCCCTTTTTGTGAGGTGGAAACTACCAATTTTGAGAAAGAAGCCTTTGTAGCCTACTTTTGAAGCAAGTTTGCAAAAATAGGTGAGGGATTCAATAAGGCTAAAAGGTCCAAAGTGGGGAATGGCTTCGTAGTAGTTTGTTATGTTAGCAGAATATAAGGAGTGAATCTCAAGGGGTAAATTTACAAGGAATTGTAAGTTAGAATCAATGCCCCAAAGCATGTTTGTGGAAACATTGAGAAAGTTTTTATAGGTGGAATGTCATTTTTCTCCCTCTAGGGAGATGATGTGTTTTAGCTCTTTGAGCCCTAAGGCTAAGAGGTCAGTAAGTGAGGAGAAGATGCAGTTATGGGCATTGGTAAGCCAACGAAAGCTATGTTTGTGTGACTTGTAGGTGCACATGAGATAGGGTAAAGATTTGAAAGAAAAAGGAAGATTGAGGGAATCAAGAGTAGTAGCAAGGGATGAGAGAGTAGTAGAAGGGGGTTGGATGAGGGTAGAAATTCAGGGGAGTTTAACCTTTCCGGGGTTAGGGTGTGTAATAAAAATTTACAAAGAACGATGGGGGTTTGGGAGGCCTTATCTAGACCAGTGATGAAAACATGGCCAAGAAGCCAGTTAACTTCGTTAAGAAGAGTTTAATTTTCAAGAGGTGACTTTTGGATTTTAAGGAGGGCAAAGAAGGCATGGAAATCTTTCCAAAAAAGAAGGGAGAGGTTTTCTAAGAGGGGGTTAGGTTCAAAATTTAGGGAGAAACAGACATCGTGAAAGGTTTGGATGAGTGCTTGAAGAGCGAGATGTGGATCTAAGGGTGTGATAAGAATGTGATTGTGGCTATAATGAATGTGGGAGCGGAGAAAGGGATGACGAAAGATGCTTTGGTCAGAGGTAGAAACGTGAAGTTTGTTATCAAAGGATTTGAGAAAGGGTTTAAATCTTTTGAGAGAAGTGCAAAGACAAGACGAGGTGAAGTTTTCTGCTAAGAAAGTAAGTTTAGGCTTGTAGAGAAGGGCTCTAAGGGGAGGCGTATATTGCCAAACTAAAGGCAAAAGTGTCAAAGGATTGAGCAGTTTCTGAAAGGGAATTAAAATGTAAAAGTAGAGTATTTCTATAAAGGGACTTGGGAGGGATTTTAGTTAGAATTTTGTTAGCGTACAGAACATGAAAATATTTCAATTTCTTTTGAATAGGAGACAATTGTAAATGTAGTAAACCATTGTTGAGAAGATTAGTAGTGCGTACCTTGGGTGAACTAGAAGGGGCAATCTGCAAAATCGAAGAGCCGAAATAGATCAGTGCTTATCCCAATCAATGGAGTAGTGTAGATCATCATCATCAAGAGCTTTAACTTTGGGAACTGAAGCAATGGAGGACATTGGCAGGGAGTTTTTAACCAGGGAGGCTTGCAAAAGATTAATCTCAGGAGCAAGAGGGGAAGTCTTTTGAAGTTTGGGTGTATATTTGGGAGGGGAACTGTGTTTGTGTTTGAGTGAGAGGTTGGTTTTTGAAGACAAGGGAAGGGAGAGAATGCTAAGAGCAAGAGAAGGTCCGCGAAGGTTTTGAAGGAAGAGGGGAAGGTAAAGTCAACGGAGGGTGCAAGGGATTTGGCAGTTTCAATAAGAATGACTTGGAAATGATAAAAGGTGATAAGGGAAAAAATGACTTCTTTTGGTAATTGAGAGGTCTAATTGAGAAAGGCGAAGAACTTAGCTAGAAGGGAACTGAGAGGAAAGAAAATGTCCAAGTGATTAAGCATTACCATAAAACATGGTCAAGCCACAAGATGGAAGATTTACAGGAGAGATTGGTCTTCTTGATAAGGCAGGTACATTTAACATAAGGACGAAACACATTCCATCAATTTTTTACATAGTAATTGTCATCTTTGTTTGAGAAGCCAGAGTCCTATCGGTTGGAGCCTTTGGAGCAGAAAAAGACCTCCTTAGTGAGACCACACTTGGAGTGATCAACAGTTTTAAGAAAGAAAGGGATGTTGACGAAGTAATTAGAATTCAAATGTTGCTGACCATGGTGGGCATCATTTTTGCATTGTTTGACCTCTTTGGAAGAGAGGTTGCAAAGGAAGGCTAGAGACTTGATGGTGAAAGGGGCAAGGAAGTTGAGATTGTCGAGGCACCATATTTTGTGGTCAAGCAAAGGGGCTTTCATTTCGATGTGTCTGGAGGGGAGTAAAGGAAGACATGAGGCGAAATTATTTAGCTCTTTTCCTTCAAGGGGTTGAGGAGGTTGGGAGTGAGACTGGGATAGGGTCTCAAAAGAAGCTTTGTCTTCAAGGGAGAGGAGGTCAAGGTTATTGAAGGAATGAAAGGTACTACTAGGAGGAGCAAGGCCGGCGGAGATGTGGAGTGGGTAAGCACCATTGAGAATGAGTATGTCGTTGGCGAGGACGAGGATAATGGAGTGATACTCATTAAGAGCAATAGTATCACTGAGATCAATTGGATAAAGATTATTAGCAACTCATTGAATTCTTGCTAGAGTGCCATCAGTTTCAGAGCAGGAGAATTTTAGAAGTTTAACCCAATCATTGAAGGAGAGGGTTTTGATGAGTAGAGGGGAGTTTTTTGCCAAAGCATTAAGATCATGAGTCTTGATAAACAAAAAGAACTCAAACACTTGAAAGGATGAGAGTATTGCTTGAGCAGCAGGAGAGGGAGCAGGCAGTGGGTTGTTGAGAGTCTTTGCCTGCTAGAGCGAGACATCCCAAGAGTGTTTCTATAAAGGAGGGGAGAAGAGAAAAACCAAGTCAGAAAAAGGAGTCAAAAAGCCAAAAAGCAGCCTTGATGACTTAAAGGAACTATGTGCAACCAACCAGAGTTGTAGGGGAAAGTGTGTGTGTGTAGTAGACATTAACAACACCCCTTTCATAGTGAAAAGTAGACAAATTTGGAGTGAAAAAAGAGAAATCTTTTAATAGAAGTACTTTGCAAAAAATATCCACAGAAAGGAATACACATCATTAAAGGAAGAACAATTTTTTTTCCCAAAAGAGATAAAGCGAGTGGTAATGCTTTGAAAAGTCGTTGGCAGCATCACTTTTATTGAAGAGGGGGATCCGCCTACCTGCCACCATCCAACAAGAAAAACATGGTAAGAACCAGTTTAAAACTTAGTTGGGAAGACAAGTGTCATAAACACCCCTCCCTTGTTATCGGTGTCATAATAAAATTGAGAAGTTGACAACAAACTTGCAAAGCTTAATGTAGAATAGTAAGAGTAGGTTAAATTATCATAACATGAAATTAAGGGGAGGTTGTGGAATAAATCAAATAAACTTGGAAACATTAAGCTATTAACAAGCACCAAAAAATTTGTAGAGCAAATCCAAATTTTTGCTAGTGGGATTATAAACACGTAAGCTTAAACTTATGTTAAATACAAGAATTAACATTAAAAGGAATTGGGGGGGGGAAAAGGGGGGGAAGATGCAAGAAAGTTGAAAAAAGAGTCAGGGGGTTTTAAGAAGCATAGTAAAAAGACGGTAATAGAGAAAAAATGGATAAGAAGAATTAATAACAAAGAACTAAATAAGGAGGAATGAAGGGAGGGGGAAAGAGGTAACAAGGAGAGGGGGGGAAAAGAAAGGGTAATAAAAGAGAAGGGGGGGGGGGGGGTTTACTGAGAAAATAAAGACTATAGCTTAAGGAGGAAAGGTTAGGGACCTGAAAGGAACAGGGGAGAGATAAAGTAATAAATTTTTTGGGGGGGAATATAAGTTAAAGTACTTAATATTTAGAGGGGGGATCATAAAGGGGTAACAAATATTAAATGGAAGAATATAACGTGAAGTAAATAAAGCAAAAAAAGGGGGGGCCCAAGGCATAAGAGGTTTTAGAGAGGGGGGAAAAAAGAAACAAAAGAGGGGATAGAGGAGAGGGGTTTGGTTTTAACTAGTAAGGAGGGGGGGGGTGGGTTTTAGATAAATAAAGGACGTGAAATGAGAGGAGGGAAAAAAACCCATAAGAAAGGTGTGAAGGAGGGTGATAGCGATCTGAGAGTCCATCAAGAGGTTTGGAGAGATGGCCGGATTTGGAAAATTGTACGTGTAGTGTCTTGTTCGCCACAGCGAGCGAGAGCAGTGAAGTGTGGAGGCATGGCAATCTGGCGTAGTGGCGAGAACAGTGGTTGCAGCAATTGCCTTTATATGTAGGAGACTTAGAGTAGGGATAGGATAGTCAGGGAGTATGTAGGAGACAAAGAAGTAAACGGGTGGGGTAGGATAGGACAGTTAGGGAGCTAGTTCCATGAGGTAGAAGTGGGCTTTGAGGAGTGTGTTGCCAGTACAACAACGCAATGGCAAAAAGTAGGAGGAGTATGGAAGCACAAGCATGGGAGAAAAGAGCACAGGGTATAGTGAGTGATGTGAGGGGCTATTTAAAGGAGAGGATTTAGTCGGGTTAGGCGAGTCGGGGAGGTGAGAGGCCTAGGGGGTAGAGGAAGTGGAGGAGCTACGCATTGCGAGGCACATGGAATGCTGCGAGGAAGTGAGAAAGGTGCGCTCTGCGAGGTGCTTAGGCTGCACTGCTCGTGTAGTGAGGATAGTGAAAGGGGAGTCAAAGGGGCGGCCAACGTGGTGAGCTAGGAGTTAATTAAAGAGGAGAGAAATCAGGGAGATAGGTAGGGGGGCACCTTTGGGATAGGTTTGGTAGGGTGTGCATTTAGTAGAGTATAAGGAAGTTAATATGAGAAGTTTATATAAACAAACCTTGTAAAAATTTAGAAAAGCATAGGAAAAATTAGAAAATTTTAAGAAGGACTATTTAGGGTATATAGGTTTTTTTGAAGAAATAAAAAATAGGGGCAGTGAAGAAAAAATAGGGGAAATAAAAAGAAAGGGAAAAAAAAGGTAACGTAAGGTAAAGTAGGGGGGGGGGGGGGGGAGAAGGGGGGGAATAAGAGAATATAGGAAAATTTTGGAAAAAGTAGGAAGAAAATTGGAAAAAATAGGGAATTTAGAAAAAAAGGGGGGTTTTAAGGGAGATTAGGGAGATGAAAAATAAAAAGTAAGGAAAAAATAGGACAATTTGGAAAAATAGGAAGATAGGAAAAAATTGATAGGGGTTTAGGAAATTAGGGGAAATTAAGGAGAGAAAGGTTTTGGGAGTGTAAATGAGAGAGAAGGGAGTGTAAATGAGAGAAAAAGGAAAAATAGGGAATTTAGAGAAAAGGTTTAGGGAGATTAGGGAAATAGGAAATTATGGACAATTAAGAAACTAGGGAAAAATGGGCAATTAGAGAAATAGAAAGGGCAAAAAAAGAAAATATGAAAAAGAGGAAGATAGGAAAATTTTCATTAACAGGGGGTTTAGGAATTTTGGGGAAATTAAGGGGTTGGGGAGTGTAAATGAGAGAGAATGACAAGGAGTGTAATGTAAGGGGGGAGAGGAATTTTGAGAGAGAAGGTAGTGGGGGGAAGGGGGAAGGAAAAAAGGTAAAGTAATTGTAAGGTAAAAAATGAATAGGAAGTGTGTGTGTGTGTGTGTGTGTGTAGGTATATGAAACCGTAGATATTATATGCCTACTACGTGTTTGTTTTTGTGTTTGTGAGACATAATTTGATTACCATAGTATGTGTTTCCATTAATGTGGGCCTACACCTACATAAGTCCTTTTTCGCAAAGTGTAGTTCCTTTGTTGTGATCACTTCCTCCTCAATAATCTACGCAACTTCAAGCTTCCATGTGCTCAAGAAGGGTCAATCGAAGAGCAAGCGACGGGTGGAGGAGGTCATATGAGATGACAATGATTCACTCTCCGTACTGATGTCACAAGGGTAACACCCACGTCAGAGTGCTTCCAAAGTAGTGACTTGATGTACTTGTGTGGCGGCAAATAGCATTTTAAATTTTTCTCTAAACTAATTGAGTCCTTCTTATACTTGTTTGGGTCCTTCTAAAAACTAAGTCAAGATGCATCACAATGAAGTATCGGCCAAAAATTGGTACACTTGCTTGTTTAAGAAGTGTGGAAAAGAGGTATGCGGCAGGCGGCCCTTCAATACGCATAGGAAGGACCATGATTTTCCTCCCATGCCACCACCTCCTAGGGTCCCATCCCTAACGGTGGATGTTCTAAAGGGCACACGGTTGGCCCTTGTCATTAAGTACGCTCCCTCTAGCATTTGCTAGATGCGGGCAAGAGGTATGAGAATGCTCACAACGCAGCGTGATGTAGGGCTAGGGTGCCAACTAGAGTAGCATGGGAGGGCCTACTTGATAAGAAGGGCCTAGAGAGGGATAGTTGGATAGAGGCAATGATTGCCAAAAGGATGGAGAAATGGGAAGTAGGTAAAGATGACAAATTGCAGGGGCAAGTGGAGCGTGCACAAAAGAGGAGGGGTTTACCCAAGGTGGACAACACCTTTAGTTGTTGAGAGGTGAGATTTCCTAGTCACTCTTTTGCGCAAGCAAGATCTCATTCTAGGGATGCCCTAGTGCCTAGATTACAAAGCCAAAGCTAACTATTTTTAGTGCACTAGAGCTATGACACAAGCACCAAGACCATGACTTTAGAATGTGGTAAGGACCCGTCCCCCTTGGCATTTACTATCACAAACCCAAGCTAAAAGAGCTTTGTGCAAATGTGAGAAGACATATCTTGATATGGTCAACAAGATTGAGAAACATAAGAAAGTGCCTTTAAAACCCTTTCTAGCTATCTGCCTGACTGCTTTATGGAAGACTTACCCCCTGGCCTTCCTCAATCTAGACCAGAGGATCATAAGATTGACTTTATACCAAGTAGCGCACCACCATGCAAAGACTGTATAGACACAACCCTACCAAGTAGCAAGAGATTCAATCCCAAATAGAAGATGGTCGAACTAAGGTCACACAAAATACTATTTGTGACATGTTATGTGCTTACCTGTCTAGTTAGCCAAGCAAATGGGACAAATATGTACACATCTCACAATTTGCCTACAACACTAAGCAGTTTGCCTGCAGGCATCCATTTCAAATTGGTTTTTGCAAGACCATTCCTACTCTGTTGACCCATCTGAGGCATCAAGTAGAGGCTTCTGACCAATTCACTGAGGATTCTCTAGCATTTTGACTATTGTTCATAAGAACATTGAGCATGCTCATGCTTTCTTCACTAAATGAGTCAACATGTGCACCTCTTGAGACCTTTCCATGGAGACTGACCAACTTTATCTGTTGTAGAGGATGCACCAAGCTGTTAGAGCCTGATTGTATCATTGATAGACAAATCATGATACAATATGAAGAGGTGAGAGGAGAAGAGCGGAGATGAGGAGAGAGGGCACAACTAGAGAGCACACCACAAATGACTAACTGTACACTAGATTTAGTTGAAAATGTAGAATATATACAAACCCTATTATGAAGAGTGGAGATGAGGAGAGAGGGCACAGCTAGAGAGCACACTAAAAATGACTAACTATACACTAGATTTAGTTGAAAATGTAGAATATATCTTGAATATATACAAACCCTTTCCTTTAGGGTTAGGGTTAGTGCTATGCACATATCAAATACATGATGCTGAGCATGGTTTCTCAACACCTTCCCTCAAGATCAATATCATGAAGTAGGCCTTCCCTCAAGATGATGATTCTAGGGAATCGAAGAAGGACTGAGCATTACATTCCATCACACCCCGTTAATGGGAATGTCCTTCCTCTGAGTCAAACCAAGAGCTTGTCGGTGCTTCTCGAAAAGCTCTTTGCCGAGTGGTTTGGTAAAGATGTCTACAACATTCTATTTGCTATCATGATGCTACAGTTTGATGTCACCAAGTAACATTCTTTCTCTGATGAAGTGCTCTCTGACATCAATGTGCTTTGTCTTGGAGTGATATACTGGATTCTTGGTAATCTCTGAACCTTTCTTCCAACTATCTATTTCTCATATCTACTCTCCTCCTCAGCTTCAAGCCTCGTTATAGTTTCACAATCCTTTTGACCTAAACTCTAGGCAGCCGATTATAGAGTCTTGATCTCTAGAGATCAATGAACCAATGATTCCAAGCTTCTCTCACCATGTCAAAGCAAATAGCCAGTTCTTCACCTCTCCACTATGTCGCTATTATCCTCAATCCTAACAATGTAATATGGAATCCATATGAGTCTATTAACAATTAACTATTACATAGCATGATTCAAGGCCCAGACTCTAGAGAGAAGCTTCAATCTACCTTCCTAACTTGTTCTAACCCAAAAATTGTAAATACAATCAAGGTTAGCCTATATTTCTCAATGGAATACAACTTGAGGTCCAATAAGTTATAACACTGGTTTCTAGAATCAAACAGTAAAGTACAGCAAGTACTTAAGACATCAAAGATCAGGGTAATCCACTCCCATTTATGATGCATGTGGGAGGTTCACCATTCCCATTTCATCACCAAAGAATCACCTGCATTTTGTTAGACTAGACAATATATGCTACCCAATCATCTAGCCAAGGAGGAGTAGACATACAGTGGTTAAAAACAAATAAAGTTATAGATATATATTGCAACAATAATCCCACCACCCGTGTGTGTTGTGTGCGTGCGCGTGCGCATGCGCACGTGCAATTACGACCATAATTTCAATTTTTATTAGCTACTCATGTCACTCTTCATTCTCACATTGGGTTGAACTTGTGAAGTTTTCTACTTTGTGAGACTAGTGATGGATTTTCAATAGGAGTCTCTCTCGAGAAGCAGTTCTTCAGCCATATATGCACCTTCAAGTCCTTTACGATCCCATTCCAAATTTGGGGGCTCAGGTGCTTTTGTGGGCTTTGTCAAATACAATTCCACCACTCTAGTCTGCATTCTTTCAAATTGATTAAAGTGCTCTACCCTCGCTCTACCTTGGCCTTTTGGCATTGCACACCCTCCTTCTTTTTCCTTGATTGCTTGCTATTGGTTAGTGTTAGAGGGATGATCTTGGGGTATTCTATGGCCATGGTGCCTACAAGATTTCTATGTTATTGTCAAATTCTTGACCTTCCAATGTGGCATTATTTTGGTTTCTAGGTCCCAGTTAAAGTCTCCACCATAACCTTTAATTATGGCCTCTTCAGGATCATTGTGTACCCTAGAAATGTTGGGAGTCTCGAATCTCCCTTACCATACAAATGTGTATCATGTTTGCCATGAAGAATGGCACTTCCACCTCTTCTGATTCTTCATCCCAGATTGGTGCTTCTACCTCCATTCTTCTACCATTCTACCACCTCCACTCTCCTCCTACTTTTCCATTCTCATGAAGAACCCCTGTCTCTCATTCTTTTGCTTTTCTTATTCTTCATCCTAGATTGGTACTTCTACCTCCATTCTTCTACCATTCTACCACCTCCACTCTCCTCCTACTTTTTCATTCTCATGAAGAACCCCTGTCTCTCATTCTTTTGCTCTCCTTTTCATAATAAATAGAGTTCCATATGCAAGGTGAACCTAAGAAATTTTTTGAGAGAGAGTATTTTAGTTTGAATGCTTCTATGAAGGTGCAAGATGCATGTAAAGGCATTGTAAGGAGCCCTTATAAATGGCTCTCTCACTAGTTCATGAGATTTCTTTCACATTCTCAAATACCACTTTTTGCTTCCTTTCAAACTTTCCTTTCATCTTTCCATTTCACAATTTAATCAAGTTGTAAATATGATATTTTTAATGCATCTTTAGAGTTGTCGCCCCAGTCTAATGCATTATTATTGTCACACCCCATCTTGCTCTTGTGATGTGACTATATTTATAAATCTTTCTTTAAAATCATAAGAGAACATGCACTACTCTACCCATGATGATGAGAGTGTCATCGTCCTTTTATAGCTTCGTCAATGAGAATAATAATAGTCATGTGTATGTCGGAATATGTATATGCATATATGAGGATATGAGTGCACATCTATTTATATAGAAATGAATCTCTCTCTCTCCTCCTTTGCGTTACCTTTGTTACGGCTTGGAGATATTTACATGGGCTATTGCCGTGGCATTATTTTGGTGAAGAGAATTGTATTCGGGAGTCGGGACATAGCCGTGGGATACCGGAATAGTAACTCCCCATGGCTATAAAGGGATTCTGTGTGAACGAACATCGCTGTGAAGCTTGTCGTCGTGCCCTCAGCAGTTCTCACAACTTAGGCAAGCGATCACCCTCGCTGATGCTATCAAGTAATCAATCTTTCTTTGTTTTCATGCGTTTTGTATGCAATATGCTCTCTAAGCTCTCTAAAATCTCGTGGGTTGCCCAAGAGCGGCCTGTTACGTAGCTAGTCTTTGGAGCTATTGCACTTACTTGGGCTTCTCTATCTTGCAATCGTATGCGCGAAGCTTACAGGCAAGATGTCATCACTTGCAGCATATACCTGGAATGGATAGGCCAAAGAAGCCTTGCTACTTTTCATCCTAATGCAGCAGGAGTGGGTGATGCATGAAAAAGTAACAGTCATCAACATTTTTGGGCATAGACCTATGTGGGGCTTCTCTAGCTCTGGGCGTTTCTGCCTGTGTCTTTTTTGTGTCGTGCTTCGTTTATTGCTTGCTTTTCTGCCTGCTCGCTTGAGCTTGTCTTTGGTTTTCCGAGCCTGGTTGTTTGTTTCTTTGCATGTTCTTTGGTCGTGTGTGCTTTTCGCTTTGCAGGTTCTGTCGTTTGCTGCTGTTCTTTGTAGTTGGCCGGCGCGGTTCTGCTTTGCGTGTGCTTGTCGAGTCTATTGCTTATGCATTCGGGCTTGGTTGTGTGTTGCTGTTCGTGTGTTTGGTTGTGCGTGTTCTCTTCTTTGGGATCTGTGTTAATGCTACTTGTCTTCTCCTTGGCCATATCAGGAGGCATCCAAAGTAGTAAAGGATAGAAGCTGGCATAGACCTCTTCTTTCCCTTTGCTAAATTAAAGACTTAAAGACTTACATTTGTACTTTACTAATACCTATCATAAGATCTTTACAATGCTCTTTGACTTAATTTTATAACATTTTTCTTTTTTGATTATGACTGGTACATTGGGTTGTTGGTTCCTTTAGATATTTGGGGATCTCTTAATTCTATTATTGTGGATTGGTTGGATGGAGATCTACATTTTTTGTCCTTGGTAATTTAAAATTTAGGGTTTATGGTGTTCCAATCGATATTTTACATGCATGGTACTATCATCCATCTAGGATTGTACAAGGTAAGTGAGTGGACCTAAAGGATGTAGGTGAGTGGACCTACCTTTAGGATCCTATTGAGAACATGTTATCATGTGATCTTTAGCAAGTGGATTGAATTTCTTGCCTTAGCTTTCTTGATTGTGACTCCACTCTCACTTTACTTAGTTTTTAATAGTTTATGTCTTAGTTTTTTGGTGATTCTAGGAAATAGTTTATGTCTTAGTTTTTAATAGTTTATGGCTTAGTTTTTAGGTGATTCCAGGAAATGGTTAAAGATGACTCTAGGGGTACTTTCGAGAGCTTGTTTATGGTGGTTTGGTAAATATAACTACTTTGGTGTTTTCGATTCAGCTTAATCAAGACCCTACTCTACCCCTATTCTTGCTCTTTCTTTTGGACTATACTTCCCTCCCAAAAAAGCTTTCGATCGTCCACAATGTAGCGCTACCAAACTACCACCATTTGCGACCCCGTCACAACTTCCACTTAGCATCTAGCCCCCCCATCAAAGACCGGCTCCCCCATTAAATATTAACAAATAGGCTTGACATTACTTTTCCTCACAACCTTGGTCCCCAATTAATTTGCCACTAGTTGATCTGCTAACTTCTACAAGGAATGGAGATAGTGGGCCACTTGTCCTCAAACAACCATTGAACTTCAACCATTCGAAGCTCTAGACCAACAAGCTTGAACCAAGTTTGGATCTCCAAAGTCGACTTCAAGTTGGCCTTCTTCAAGTCACAAAACATGCTTCTAGTAGGGCCCTTCCTTTACAACCGCCTCGCTCTAGATAAGTCAATGAGGGGCAAGGGCCTCAAAAGGAAACTTGGATACTCAGCTAGGCTTGGACACCTTTAGCAGGGAGGTAGACATCAACTTATCATACCAGATATCTCCAAAAGCTGACCCCATGACCATTGCCTTTCTCTAGAAACTATTTTGTGACCTCCACCCAAGGCACATAACATTCAAACAACTTGGGGAGCTACTTGCCTAATAAAGAAATCCCTTTGACTTGTCTCTTCACCTTTTTGGCACCCACAAGGCATCCCAAGGAACGCTTCCTCCTACTTGGGCCTTTACCCACAAGAACCCTCTCAGTAGCTTCTCAACCTCAAGCCAATGACTTCTCTTAGCAAAGTAAAAAATCAAAGCTACATACATTGGAGTAAAACTAGGCCCTATTATGCTTGAAAACTCTTGCTTGAGTTTTCTTAGGAACCAATCAAACCTTTGCCTCAAGATAAAGCCCTAGCTCCCTAGGTATCTAACCATGGTCCCCCTACCAATCCACTATATCAACAATTCCTCTAGCCATCTTGATTTTGAGTGAAGATATGTTGATAGTGCAACGGCTTTCAACCAACTACAAATCAATCTAGAAACATTCAACCCACTTTTGCCTAGTCACCAATGGGCATGGTATGATATCATATGTAAATACATGTAGTACAGAGTACTTCCTAAAAGGCAACCTCAAGTCCTCTTGCAACCCTCCTCCACTCCTTTCGAGATCAAACTAACAAATGGTATGCACGCAAATGCATGCATCCACGCACTCATGCATGCACACATATCCTTCCTCTAGGCAATGTGTGCATGCACACACACACATGCGTGCACACACATGCATATCCTTCGTTTAGGCACACGGGTAAGTACGCAAGCATGCACGCGCACACACGCACATGCACTCACACACGCGCACACACATACACAATCTTGTCTAGTTGAAATTAATAACGCTTGGTCTCAGGTGGTATGTATTTGTTTTTGCATTATCTATGTGTGTTTTCTTTTATATGTATTTCGACTAAGAATTTTTTAACTAGGAATTTTTTTCAAAGTGCTTTGCCTTTTTTTTACAAACTCTTTAACAAAAAGGTTTGTTCTAATAGGACAAATTGGATCCATGGTACTCTTGCACTTGTACGCCCTTGGGTTTTGTCTCTTACATACTTCTCATAAGTCATATTGTAATCTTTCCAAGACTACCATTGACCTACAACTACCTTATAGGAGTCAACCATATGTGACCTTGGTCACTTTTGATAAAAATCTAACAAAAGATTTGCATGATATGATCTATGCATACTACAACATTGTTGAGGTTGCCCCTCCCAATTATATTTTGAGTCCTGTGTGACTTATACTCTAAACTAGGATCCCAAGGCATTGTGACACCCGTTAATGCTCCAACGGACACTAAGAGGTAGTGACAAAACACCCTGAATGTGGGTGGTGATAGGTTGGTAAGAGAACTTACATTCCTTACCCTAATGTAAATCGTTGGTTGAGGAAAACCCCCTCAGTCCCTAACCTCGATTTTTGGCTTCTCTCTCCTCACTCACCCTTATTGTGATCACACTCTTCTTCATCCTCACATCATTTCTCATCCATGAAACAATGTTTTGTCCTTGATTGTTTCCTTCACTGTCACCTCACCCTTACTTGGACTTCACCCTATGAAGGTCCTCTCCTGAGCCAGGTGAGGCCTAAGCACTTATGTCATCCTTGTCTTCCAGTTTTGAGGAGTCTTACATGCTATGGCAACAATATTACATGATCTTCTGTAGCTACCAACACGTTACATGATAAGTTTGCCCTTTTTTGTCATGTTTTGCAATCATAATGTACCTGGTAAATCATAATGTACTTGGTAAATGTGGATGAAGCTAAGTTTTAGCAATATTTTCTAGACTAGTTCAAATTTTTACAAATGTCATGATGTCTTGCTTCCTAATACACCTTCCTCATTGATCTGTATTTTTGACTATCCCTATGTCTTTGCAATGTACTCCTTGGCCAGTTCTTGTGCTTTCATATTTTGCATGGTCAAATTATGTACTATGACTTGAGTGCCTTGAGGTTGGTTTTGGAACCTTGGTTGTGGAAAATCCTTTCATTGGGTAGTGAGGAGAAGGTTGTCCTCCTCGATCTCTCCATTGCCTTGTTGGAGCAAGGATGATTGAGATAGCCAGCTTGCTAGATCTACGTAGTAATAAACCCCTCTCTCTTTTGAAAGGGGTCACTCTTTTCATTGCTACATCTATAAAACGGTCATTAGCATGTATGACGTGCTGGTCAACCATGTAGTGCCTACTTCATATGCTTTACCAACCTATGGAGTGCAGCTTGTTTTGCATGTCTATGAGAACTCTTTGAAGTAAATTGTAGGATTAATCCTCCTCGTTTCCCCAAATTGTAGTATTTACTAACATTACTTCTTGTTTCTCTGCTATCTGGGTATAATGAGTTTAAGTGTTTTTAATGAAATATGTGGAATATATGGTTGAGCTAGCTAGAAATTGGGTCTCTTTCCTCTCAATATGACAGAATCTATGCATATTTCATCTATGCTCCTTGCACTTCCATCGCTTCTCTTGTGTGGCCCATATACCTCAATTCTAGCTTTCTTTTAATGATGAGTCCATTGTTTCATATTGACTAGTATAAATGGCTACACATTATGGTACTACAAGGTCTTTGAGGAGTTCATTGTTTTTTGGCTCTTTTAAATGAAGTTTTAGCTATTGGGGTCCATATATCTTGCCTTTGTTTTGGACCCTATGGCAACGAAATTGTAACTTGGGTTTTTTAGCACTTTCTCTAGTTTTATCAGCATTCTAAACTATGTGATTAAAAAAATATAGTAATGATTTTTTCATATCTTGTCATATTGCAGCAAGCAGACTATCAAGTCTTGGCTTGCGTTTGTGAATTGTGGTTGAATATTATAGAATTGTTGGGATACTAGCAAATCATTTTCATGAAATGTATCAATTGAGCTTCTGAGTTCCCACCATATATGTTACCTTTGTGATTGGTTGCTCAAGGTAAGAAAGCTTTAAGGTCCCTCCATAATGTATCTCATGTTCTTATTTCTCCTATCATGGTGGTCTCTGCACTTGGTTGCATCTCCACACGAATAGAACTGGTATCAAGATTGTATAAATCCTAGATATAAAATCAATTTTGAATATACAATTTTCTAAATCTTTGATTTTCTACAAGGGAGATTCCCATTGAGCATTAAGCAACAGGTATATCCAAGTGTAAGTATGATGTCTTTCCATACCATCATAGATAATAGCTTTGTAATCATATGGAAAACTTTAGAAGAAATCATGCCTTTAGTGGTGCTGGGTTTAAAGTTAATTCCTACTAGTGCAATGTCTAGTTAGATACATAAAGACTACTCCATGGGTTTCTGTGACTCCTTAATAAAATTTTAAGCTATTGTCCACTTATCAACCCAATGTGCTTGTGTAGTTTTTAATAATAAAATAAATGTCCACCAATCACATTTGCCTTGCTTCACGTGAAAACAGGTTAAACACAACTTTTCTCTACACATATCCAACAATGATGGTGTGTAGAGTATAGCATGACTCATGGTTGTTTAGATTCCTCACTACAATAGATTTACCCTCTTTCGCACCTTTTATCGATGGAATTTACATTAAATCTTTTTCTTTAACTTTGGAAAAATGTGGATATTCTTGTCATTATTAAAGGTAGATATTTATGGCTTTTTTTTTTTTAAACAAATGTCAAAATATCTATCGAAATTCCAGAGCACTTTTCTATGTTAATTGTGATGTTATTTTTGACATTAGCAATCCGTAGGTCTTTATTGATAGTTTATTTGACAAAAAATTTTATGGTATTTTCGACGTTGGTAAAACTTCCAAGAGCATTTTGACTGTTTCTTCACAAATAGTGGTTAAATTTCTAAAGAGCATTTTGATGAAAATATCAAGTGTTTTTTTCCCAAATTTCATTTTTGGACAGGTCAAGGCTTCCCTTGCCCTGATCATACATACATGTGTGTGTGTGTGTGTGTGTGTGTGTGAGCACATGTAGATGTAGATGCAGATGCATATGCATGTGTGTATGTATATACACATACATACATACATACATGCATGCATGCATATATATATATATATATATATATATGTGTGTACGTACATACGTACGTATGTACGTATGTATGTATGTATGTATGTATATGTATATGTATATATGGATTACATTGGTGGAAGCCATTTGTTTGTGTATTTCATTGTCTATATTACATATTTAGTGAGTACAAAATTGTTTGTATCATACAAAATTGATCGTATCTATACAAGAGTATCCCTACCTCCTTCCTAGCCCTCTACACATCATTGTCATCATGGCCGTCCGATTCCTCATTCTCTCCATTACCATTTCCAACCTCGTCCATCGCCCCCTCCTTGTGGCCCTCCACTTGGTCCCCCAGCCTATTGTGCCTTGTTCAAGGCTTTATCCATATCTCTGGGTTGTTCAAGAAGCACGTGTATTAGAGGTTAGTACATCATGTACTTATTTGATTCAAGCATGTGATGAAAATTAAAAAATTATATTTCGCAAAACCTACATCAACAAAGGGGGTGGACTCCCCACCATCTTTAATCCTCTTGAACATAGAGTAATGTAGTCTTTCAAATTAGTTTGTGTATACTTTCAGGATTTTTCCTTAAGCGTATTCGGGGTGGGGTCCAATGATGTCCTCCCATAGACGGATTGAATTATAGCCAAAGATTATCTTGTTTGAGTTTCTCTTGAACAGGAGACAAGCAAGAATGCATGTTCTGTATAGTTAGGACATTGGCAACAGGGGTTGGATTGAAGGAAGACTGGTGAGCAATTGGACGTCTCATCAATTTGAAGCAAAAAGATAGAGCATGATGGGCAAGTAATAGAATTTACAAAGAGAGGGGCTAAAAGAAGATAGAAAAGAGGAGAGGAAGAAGAGGCAAACATAGAGGAGTAACAGTCCTTTATAAAAGAAGGGGGAAGGGGAATGGAAGGTTGAACTTATTTAGGGGATGGGGGATTTAGTTTACAAAAGAGAGGGGCTAAAAGAAGGCTAAAAAGAGGAGAGAAAGAAGAGGCAAAGTTAGAAACAAGGAAATTTAGAGGTGAGGGCGAGGAGAGAGAGAAGAGGGATGGGGGATGGAGGGTTGAATTGGCTGAAGGGGATGGAGGGATAAATTTATGAGGGGAAGGATAGGTGAAGAAGGGGACAGAGTGGGGATGAAGGGGTTTGCAAGAGAGGGGCTGAAAGACCGATTTGCAAGAGAGGAGTTGAAAGAAGGCAAAAAAGAGGAGAAGTAATGTAGAAGAGAAACATTTTAAAAGAAAAGAAGCAGGATGAGGGGTGGAGGGTTGAATTGATAGAAGGGGATGGAAGGGATGGAGGTCCCAATTGGTTGAAGGCGATGGAGGGCTCAGTTTATGAGGAGAGACAGAAGAGGCAAATTTAGAAACAAGGAAAGAAATAAGGGGGATGGTGGATGGAGGAGAAGGGCTAAATTGGTTTTAGGGAATGGAAAGAAAGAAGGGGGATGGGGGATGGATTGATTAATTCATTAAGGGAAGGATAGGTGCTGAAGGGGAGGGAAGGATGAGTTTATGAAGGCATTGAGGGGCTGAAAGAAGGCAAAAAAGAGGAGAGAAAGAAGAGGAAAATTTAGAGATGAGAAAATTTAGAGGAAAGAAAGAAGAGGCATGGGGGATGGAGGGCTGAATTGGTAGAAGAAAATGGAGGGAATTTATCCATGGAAGGACAGCGGAAGAAGAGGACAAAAGGGGGATGAAGGCATTCATAGGAGAGGGGCTAAAAGGAGCTAGAAAAGAGAGGATAAAGAAGAGAAAAATTTAAGGCAAATTTAGAAGCAAGGGAAGATGGGATGAGAAAGCTCTGAGAATGAGGATGAGAGAGGGAATGAGGGGGTTAGGGAAGAAGCAAATAACAATGAGATGAACCAAACCAACAACAAGCAAGCCCAACCCAATATTTGTCATCTGTAACGCTACCATCACATGGTAGTGATAAATAAATTTATTTCCCCAAAATTCAAAATAGAATTTTCCATCGCTATTATCCCATGCACATGGTTATCCATGAAAATAGCAATGTATATATTGATGCTCAAAAAATTCCCCGCATGATGAAGCGTTGCTTTCATTTCCTTCGAATCTCTCACACCCCCTATGTCAAATTTCCCCTCAAATCTTTCACTTGCCTCCTACACACTCCAAGCACCCACAACACAAGGAGGTATGGCCCTTCAAAAAACTATAGCATTCTTCTCCAAGGTGAGCTTTTGTAAAGCATTTGCATTCATCCCTTTGTCTCCCTTTCCTCCTCCCTGTCTCTCCATTTTTTATTTCCCTCACTTTTTTTGCATGTATGGAAGTATAAAAGTAGTAGGAATGAATAGACCATGCATGAGTTGAGTGAAAGAATGTACCTCTTGCTTGGAATTCCAACACACAAAAGGCATGGACACAGAAGCCAAGGACCGGTTATCACTTGTGGGACTGATGGCATTGGTATTTCATATAGGGAAGTGGTGGTTGAAATGGTACTAAAATTCCTAGGTTTTTAATTCATGATGGGACAAGGATTCATGATAGTTTTGATTGCATTTGGAGTAGAGTGAGGCCTTTTTTAAGTGTGGATGCTCCTTTTTACTACCCAAATCCATGATGGATTTTCATTAGGGTAAGGCCACTTGCAATGCTCTTTGTGTTGTAATGGGACAAGGCTTGGTGTGTCTCTAGGTCACTATGGGACCATTAATCTAAACAACCATTCAGATTTAAGTCAGTTTAATGAGGGTAACTGTGGAGTCAACAAAGGAATTGCCTATTGCATGATGTCAGTCGAGACATTGCAAAAGCACAATGCCAAATATCATCCCATAAATAGGCGTGCACGTTTATTATGCCCCTTTGGGCATCCAATGTGACACGTGGGGTCCACCAATGAGGCAACTGCTTGTGGAAGTGGGGCATTAGTGGTCAGAATCATACCAAAATCGGTAGGCCTACAAATCATGATGGGAAAATAATTCATGCTATTTTTTTTGCATTTGGAGTAGCTCAAGACCTTCTAGGGTGCACATGCATTTTTTTATCGCATGGGGCGTTGATGGATTTTCGGTAGGGTACGCAAAAATTATAGGCTCCATGTCTTGTAATGGGACAAGATTTGGTGTGACTCTAGGACACTTTGGGAGAACTCATTGTGCCAAATATCGAGGCATAAAGAAATATGCATACACATGTTTTTTAAGAAAAACCCTACTAGCATGCACTAAGACATGTATAGGTTGATGACAAGGAAATATGCATTCCCAACCATGTAAATGGGATACAATGGGTATGATACTTTTCAAAAGACTTAAAACTACTTAGTTTAAGGCTTATGAAAATTATCATCATATCTATCAAAGCCACGCATATACAATAGAAGCACAACGATGCATATTTTTCAACACAAAACAATGTTCACAGTTAAAGCAATAAGTTCGGCATGCATGCCATAATTTTTGGATAAAGGTTAGGATAAGAAGACATGTAGTTCACTGTTTTGTAAGGTTGTCCAACCTTCTATGCAACTGAAGTACATGGTTGCATTACAAAATTTTATTTTTTCTTTTTATTATAAGCGCAGTCGAATGCTAGGCACAAAACTAGTCCCAATGGATCAAGATGAAGATTCTTTTGGTGCAAAAAATAAACTTCTTGATATTGATGTTATTAAGAATGATGATGTGCTAGTCAATATCTCATTAAGAGAATGTTGCTCCTTAGCTCAATTGTGCAATGACATTCTGTTTGAGACAGAAGGTTCTATTTCAAATGACTTTTTATTTATCTATAACAATAAAATGGTGTGTCATTGAAAACAAGGAAATATGCATTCCCAACCATGAAATGAGACCCAATGGGTATGATACTTTGCATACTCTTAAACCTACTTATTTTAATGTCTATACAAAGTATCATATCCATCAAAGCCATGCACATACACCAAAAGCACATTGATGCATACTTTTCAATACTCATTCATGATGCATGGTTGAAGACATAAAATATCCATTCCCAACTATGCAAATGAGACTTGATGGGTATGATAATTTTCACAAACTTAAATCTACTTAGTTTAAGGCTTGTGCAAAGTATCATCCCGAAGAAGATGTTAGCCCTACTTTGGCTCGTCATGCATAAGGCGATATGGACCAAAGTAAGGGGTTGAAGTGGAAAAGGCGATGGAAAATGTGGACGTTGCCAGGGGTCTCAAGAGGATGTTTTTCACTTATTTGTGGTATGTCCTTTGGCTAGAAAAGTCTGGAAAAGAGTGCAGTTAGAGATAGGAGAGCCAGCCAACTGGAAAGCAATACTTCTTGGGGATGCATTAAAAGTCAAGCACACACACTGGGCACTCATGCGGGCTCACACCTTGTGGTTTGTTTGGGTTTCCAGAAATGAGTTTCACTTCAACTAGAATATTACTAACACAAAATATTTGTTTTCTGAATGGTTAGCAAGCATCCTAGATCTATGACAGTGACCTCAAACGTTTCTTTGCGAAGATTAAGGACCATGAACAAGAGCACCTCAAGTCCTTTAATAACCAAGAATGCCATTTCAAGGGATACATCTACTATAAGACTGATCTTGTGATTGAGTACCAGTTGTTTGTATTGGGATGAGCAGAACTACTCAGACTGATCTTGTGATTGAGTACCAGTTGTTTGTATCGAGATGAGCAGAACGTCTGTTATAATTGTTCTCTTTTGATCATGATTGTATATCTTCTGAACCGCTTATAATATAATCCTTTTTTTTTCTCCAAAAAAAAAATATCATACTCATCAGAGCCACACATCTATGCCAAAAGCACACTAATGCATATTTTGCAACACTCATGCATGATGCGTGGCTTTAAAAAAGGAGAATATACATTCCCGACTATGTATATGAGACCAAATGTATGATACTTTACATAGGATTTGAAACTACTTCATTTAAGATCTTTGCATAGTATCATAGCCATTAGAGCCATGCACATATGCCAAAAGCACATTGAATCACCGATGCATATTTTTTAACACTCATACATGATGCATGCTTAAGAACAAGGAAAGAATTACCAACCATGCCAATGAGACCCAATTGGTATGATACTTTGCATAGGACTTAAACCTACTTAATTTAAGGCTTGTAAAAAGCATCAACCCATCGATCCATGAATGTATGCCAGAATTACACTGATGCATATTTTTCAACACTTATGCATGATGCATGGTAGAAAATAAGGAAATATGTATTCCCAACTATGAAGATGAGACCCTATGGGTAAGATATCTTGGATAGGAATTAAATATACTTATTTTAAGGCTTGGCCAAAGTATCATAACCATCAGAGCCACGCACATATGCTAGGAGCACATTGATGCATATTTTTTAACACTCATGTATACTATGTGGTTGAAAACTAGGAAATATGAATTCTTCGAAAAGGAATTAAACCTACTTAGTGTAAGTCCTATGAAAAATATCATACCCATCAAAGCCACACACATACCCATCGAAGCCACACATATACGCCAGAAGCATGCTAATGCATATTTTTCAACACTCATGCATGATGCATAGTCGAAAAGAAAGAAATATCCATTCCCAACCACGCAAATGAGACCCAATCGGTATGATACTTTGAAAAAATCTTAAACCTACTTAGTTAAAGGCATGTGCAAAGTTTCATACCCATCAAAGCACTGATGCATATTTTTCAAACTCATGCATGATGTGTGGTTCAAAACAAGGAAATATGTGTTCCCAACCATGCAAGTGAGACCTGATGGGTATGATAATTTTCACAAGCCTTAAAAATACTTATTTTAAGTCCTATGAAAAGTATCATACCCACCGTTAGAGCCATGCACATATGTCAAAAGCACATCAATCCATATTTTTCAACATGCATCCATGATGTGTGGTTGAAAACAAGGAAACATGCATTCCCACCATGAAAATCAGACCCAATGGGTGTGATACTTTGATAAATACTTAGAAATACTTATTTAAATGTATCATACCCATTGGAGTCATGCCCATACACCAAAATCACATCGATACATATTTTTCAACACTCATGCATGATATGTGGTAAAAAACAAGGAAATATGTGTTATCAACCATGCAAATGAGACCGAATGGGTATCAAACTTTGCACAATACTTATACCTAGTTAGTTTATGGTTCTTACCCATCATAGCCATGCACATATGCTAGTTGCATATTGATGCATATTTTTCAACATCATGCATGATAGCTGTTTGAAAAACGCATTCCCAACCATGTGTATGAGACCTAATGGGTATGATACTTTGTACACACTTTAAACCTACTCAATTTAAGGCTTTTTCAAATTATCATACCCATTGGATCCATGCACATATGCCAGAAGCCCACCGATGCATATTTTTCAAGTCATGCATGATGCATGGTTGGAAACAAGGAAAAATGCATTCCACATGAAACTGGATGGGTATGCTACTTTGCATACACCCTAAACTGCTTATTTTAGGACTATTCAATGTATATACCCATCACATAACTTTCATATCGAATATCCAAATATAGTCATTCAACCACTCAAATTGACTAAAAAATGCCATTGAGCACATCTATGGGGTTATATTTTGCAAAATCTTGCAGATACAATCTTAAATCTTACATTTATTTTATAGGAGTAGATATATAAGCCCAAGTTAATGCTTATTTATAGAAATTTTTGCTTCTTCAGAAACATATTTATAAATGACTTGTTATTTATGCTATACAAACACTAGAAAGCTCGTCATATTGATATAAATATCTTCAATAAGTAATTATATATGTATAATATAACACTATTTTTGGGTAATAACAAGGGTACCATGAGCAAGAAAATTTATGTCATGTGAAAGTTAATGAGTGACTACTCTTTATATTTTTATGATCAAGGGATCTAGTTCTAATGAAAATAAAAGTATAGAAACCATGTTTCCTAAAGAAATACTATTTTCTAAATCTTTTGCACAACACGCTTGGATAAACCCACTCATAGATTTTTGCTCGTACAAATGACACATTCGACATCTGGTTATGTGTTTTGACTCTGAGATTGAGTATTAGTTTTGACCTTTGAGTTTTAAGCTTAGTTTAGTACAATACTTAGCAAAGGTCCTTAGTCCGCCCTTTTGCTTCAGCCCATAGCAGCTTGTATAAGTTACTGAGGCCGCCCGAAGACACCTTTCTTTCTTTATCCTTTGAGTAATCTCCATCCTCGACTTCAACATGGTATTAGAATACTACCTCTCTCACTTTTCTTCTTGCCATGTCTAGTTTCTTCAGCATGCTTCATTTCTATACATAAGTGGTGGCGCCTACTACATGAACGTTTTTTGCTAGAAGAAAAAGGATTATCAAGAGGGGTTTTGTATTTGTCACAGCCCATTTCTTCAAAACAAGCCCTATTTTTTCTCCTACAAGGCTTGTGGAGGCTACATGGTTGCTAGTTTGTTGTTTTTGGGGGCGTTTATTGCTACCGATTGAATTCTGAAAAGAAATGATAGCGCTTGGTGCATAGCTACCAAGCAGATCCTTTCTCTTATGATGGTTCTTCTCAACAACAACTTTGAAGAAAGTTGGTTGTCTTTCCTCTTCTTCCATAGAAGTTTTTCCCAAGAGGAGTTTCTAATGGCTGCTATTTTTTCTACGAATGCTAATTCGTTGTGTTCCTTTTTCTGAAGAAGGTCCATTACTAGTCGACATTAATTGAAACGATGGTCTCAGTTTCTTGGCCATTATCTGAAAAGTTGTCTATAAAAATTGATTTGTAAATTGTCTTTTCTCAGTTAAAGAATCTTGAGAGCTTTGTATCTTTGATACTCTCTAATGCAACCTGTCTAGTAGCTACTGTTACAAGCAACACACGTATTTTGAAGGGATTTTCATCATTTATGGGTTCAATGTCAAATCGTTTTTGTATGTAACAATTATATTGCTAGAAACCTATAGAGACGACTTCTTGATATTCTAGTAGAGCTCCTACTTATTGCTAGGAGAAGAGGCTACGGGTTTACTAGAAACCTCCTTCGCTCATCCGTTACTATTGCATTGTGTTCTTCTCATATGGCAACCTAGGAGTCCTTATCAATACTGAAGCTTCTTTGTAGCAAAACGTTTTGTGCAAAACATTAGCCAAATTCTAAAGTTGTTTTGGCTAAGGTTTCTAGTTTTTTAACACATGGTAGTTTTTCTCCCTATGGTCTATCTTCAAATGCTCAATTCGGTCAACCTTATAGTAGTTGACTTTATTATTGGCAGGTCACCTTTAGCGTTGAATGTAAATTTTTTTGCCAATTTTTGTTTGGTTTACCACCTCAAGGGGGAGCTATTTTTTCTTGTCAATTACCATCTATTTGTCGCTGAGATTTAATGGTTCAAGAGTCTATTATTAGTACTTTTTCTTTATTTTTTGGGTATTAATGTCTCAAGAAATTTGTATCGGCAAGAAGCTTTACATATAACAAACATTCATTTATCTCTTAATAATCAAGGGCCTTCTATTGCCATGTATTCATGAGAGAACCATCGATCTTGAGAGTGCATTTGATGATCAAGCTACGTTTTCACTTTGCTTCATAGACTTGTCCATGTTCTTGGCAAAGTCTTAATGGCAAACCTATATGGGATTTTTTGGAGATATCACTATTATAGTGACATATTTTTTTACTCTAACTATGCTTGTATCTCCATTTGTGAATGGCATGTTAATGCAACATGCCTATCATTTCTCTATATTGTGTAAAGGAGTAGACACTGCCCTTGACCTTTGTAAAAGGCAAGTGTAAGACTCTCATATAATTCCACTCATCAAGAGAAATGCCATCATTGCCATTCGAAGGAGGTGTTTCTAGCCTCTTTGATTAGTGGAGTACCGTATGTAGAGAAAATATCATATCCATGTGCACATTACTTGGTCATTGTGTGAGGATGAACAAGGTATAACGTGTATGGAGTTTGTGGAGATCCAACAATCTACAGAGTCATCTAGATTAATCAACCACTGAACCTTGTAATAATAAGCCTATAATAGATAAAGGCTTCTACTTTAGATTATATCACTTTGATGATAGTGCAATACGCCACCTATTTCATATTGAGGAAGAGCATTGAGAATTGTAATGAGTAGTGATTGGAGTGGTTTGAATCTACATCAACAAGATTGGAGAATGTAGATATTGAATAGCTTTTCGATTAGATGATGAGTACTTGGTTTCCTACTTAATAGGTGGTCACCTCCTCGTATGTGTGGATCATTCTAGCCTTCCATTTTATGAAGGTGATAGTCAATATGATGCTATGTGTTGACTCCAAGGTCCTCTCTCTCTCTCTCTCTCTCTCTCTCTCCCTCTCTCTCTCATTTTCCCCTTCAAGCATGTTCTATAGCTATCCCATGCACTATCAAGTTCATTTTCAAGGAAAATTTCCGTTACAAATACTTGCTCAAATTCATGACAATAACTTGGGATTTTGTCACTCTCTCTAAGGTTAATTCACCTTTTATATGCTTATTACCCAAGGAAAGTTTGGCTTCCACATCCAAGAGGAGTAATTAATAGCATCCCTATTCCTTTCTTTTTCTTTCCCATTAAAAATTCGTGGTTTTAAGTCATTTAGGACATTGGAGGTTTCCCTAAATCAAGAACTGGATGCTTCATATTATCGTGTAGAAGTTGGCGATATACCTCTAAGAGTTACAGGCCGAGAATCTAGACAATTTTGAGACTACTTCAATGAGAGCCTTTAATGGATCATTTCTTGTTTTTCATTGTGCTCTATATCAATAGTATGGCTTTTATTCTTGTGAAATTTGAATAAGAAATTCCATAGTCATCATAATCTATTTCTTCCTCCAAATCTATAGATTCTTCATGGGTGTCGTCTTCAACTATTGTTTTTCTTTTCTTCTCTTTACCCTCATTTTCTTTAGTTAGTCTTTCCCGCTCCGACTCATCATCGAATGAAATTTTCAAACATAAATAAAGCAAAAATTTTACCTAGGGAGAAAAATGATGTATCTACTTCCTTGCAATTTGTTTGAGCTCAAGAAACTCATATCCATTAATGAATATTTGTTGAAGAAGCCCTTGATGAAGAAACTTGCAACCACCAAGAGTTGATGAAGATATTTGCAGCCAATAATAATGAACTAATACTGAACTCATGTAGCAAGAGGTCAGTGAATCAATCACACATTCCATGTATAGCTTTCGTGAAACATTAATGATACATGTGGCAAAAGCACTAGCAATCCTATTCAATTCCCACATGTGCAAAGCTTAATATTATAGAAGGCGTAAAAATCTCTCTTAAAAATCAATAATCTCCCATGCATCCATCTCAGTCGTTGTCACCCTTTACTAACCTTAGGGCAAGACCATCCCTTTCTTTGTGAAGAATATGTTCAAAAAATAGGCACATAAGTGTTGTCAAGGCAGAAACTCTTACTACTATATACCACGTGCAAGTTGGTTAGTAACCAACTCGCATACAATGCTCTTTGTATTTACACTAAAAACAAAATACACATACACTCCATGAAGACGATTTCATAGCTTCAAGCTCACTTATATTGCAACATGATAGATGATGTTTGGCAAGTGCACAAAGATATGCATTTTAGTGAAATAAGAGTCGAACAAAGCCCAAAACTTTATTGGAGTAAGAGTCATGGTAGAACGCAACTCACAATTGATCCTTAGATCTCCCTCTCATGCACAATTATGTTATTCATGGGAGCATTCAACAACATGCTAATAAATTTGTTCATTGCTTTGGTTAACACTTCATGGACTTCACAGGTCGAACCCACTCTTAATAGGTTTCATTGACTTTATTTTCTCATTACACGTCTTAAATCTTTTGCAATTCATTATGTCCCAAAGTACAAGCTAGGGGGTTTCATTTCTTTGATTCTTTGCTCAACCACATTCTAGATCCAATGAACATGGAGATTTAGCTTCTGATTAGGTCTTGTGCACACTTGGAGGCCATCGACTTAGGCTAGCAATGCCTGAAAGAGCTAGACTATAGCTCAACCGCCACTACCGGATGTCTTTGTCTGACATAGTATCCTACAACAAATAAGCTCACGCAATCTAATACCAATATTACAAGAACACAAATGAGGGCGTTTTTTTTGTGTTTCTACCTAGCCAGAGGTTTCCATTCGAGCCCCCCTTTCTTTCACACCCATCCTTTGTGAGGTCTCCATGTCCAAACCTTCCAAGGTGAGCTCTCTCTAGAACCCTCCGCCATGCCCAATGCTTACCACTTGGCTTCCTTCTTTGTTGCCATGTGTTGTGCAAGGGAGCCCTCCCTTAAAGCTGTCTTATAGGCTTCCCTTTGGACCTCTTTATTGATGCCTTAGCCTAGGAATAACCCTAGACACAACCCTCTAATTGATGGAATTTTTTTTCTAAAAAAGCAAAAGAAAAAGAGAAATATGCAAAACTACAAGGAAAGAGATATTGGTGGTTACTTTTGAGGGGCAATAAAGGATCCCTTATGAAACTAATTTTCCCCAATTAAAAAAAAAAACACATTTATTAAAAAGAAGATGAATACAAGATGCCTATACTTCTCAATCATTATCACTTTGACAAATTCAAGCTCCAAAAGCAATGGTTAGGATGCAATTCTAGGGGTGCAACCTACATCTACATTGCCATGGCCTCGTCGAGAGATCAAGAGGAGACCAAAGACTAGAGAGATCGAGAGGAGACCAAAGACTGGTTGGTCAACATATTTGCCATCGATGGGACTGCACCGAAAACCAATGGAAGAATTGGAGACAATTATCTCAGTGACTTCGTGAAGCAAGGCGAATCGAAAAAGAATCCCTAAACCTTGTTCTCAGGATGGAGCACATGTCACACACAGACATGTGACCATCGCTTGTAGTGTGCCATAAGTATACCCATCGAGTATTTTGCATAGAGGCATCTATCGTTCAATCTACTTTCTTTAAGGAAAAACACATGCAAAACTGCACCCCTCAAGCTAATTGGAGAACCCCCAATTAAAAAAAAACTGCACCCCTCAAGCTAGTTGCAGAACACAACGACAAACAGTGATTTGCATACAAAGTGATTCAAAAGTGAAAACGAGGAAAGTTTTTTTTTTCAAATTGAAAAGAATGATGGGGCTTGCCATGATCAATTCACATCCTTGGTCATCGACAAGCTCCTTACAGCAGAAAATTTTGGCTCCGCAGGCAGAATTCTAAGAAACCAACCTTCCTCCAGCTAAAGTAATCATCTGTGTTGCCAAGCCTGCTTTTATCATATATGTTGGATCAAAATGTTTTATAATTGAAAAGGTAAATGAACAATGATAAACACGCCTCCATGGGCTTGAGCCTGCTAGAATGACTGCAATTCCCAACTGCGGCATGTGCAATGCACTTTTGCAAGCATAGCCATGTAATCACCAGACCTATAAAAGAAAGTGTCAGCTTAAAAGAAACAGACAGGGTATCTATAGTCTCAGCAGTGAAATAATCAAGAATTGAAAAAATGTGAAATTGCTAGTACTAATAAGAGCTTGAAAATCAATTCATACATACTTTGCTCCATACTGAGAGCGACAAGCAGCATACATTGCAGATTTTGCAGCATCCTCATTCTTCTGGGGACATAAAGACCAACCATGCAATATTGAGACACTCTCTTAAAATAGTCTGATGTGCTGATGAAGACAATTGTAAAAAAGCGCGACACTAGGGTGTCAGTTGTACCTGTGCTTCATGGTACAAGCCTGCATATAAGTTGGAATAGAAAATTTCAAATGGTTCACCCTGCTTGAATCCATTTCTTAGCTTTGGTTCAGCAGAGTAACATGCATAGGAAACCACTCACTCATTAGGGGCTAGATTATTGCCAATTTGAAATGCCAATGTGAAATGTAACAACAAAGCAGAGAGCAATAGCATATTTCAACAAGCATGCACTAAAGATTTAATAGATATCCAAGTTTAGACGTCCACAGGTTCTACATATTTACATCTTCTGGATCGCCTCCATTTCTGAAAAGCTGACAAGCCATCTCCATGACACGTCTTCTATCTGGACCAACCTTTATCAAGAACACTATTAGAATAATTCAGGGATCACTAAACAAGAGCTGAGCTTAAGTATAAGTCATTCCATACAGTGGAATCTCTGCATTACTCAGCATGAAATTGAAAGACTTGAATCAGGTTTATAGACTAAAGACATTAGTTTGCAACATCCCAGGCTACAAACAAACTTTAAAATATAAAGCAATCATTTTGTCAATAAGACTCAGGAAGTGGAGAAAAATGGATCGCAATATTATGGGTCTCCTCTTGCAGGATATAGTGCACATAATTGCCTATCCAAGCATCATCATTGTATGAGCTTGCATGTTAGCCAGGCCAATCTGTGAGCCCGCTAGAATAGGGGCAACCAGACCTGTAAATTTGTCCCTTTGTAGCAGACATTAACACAGCACAGCTCATTAGGCCATCAGGAGGGTCCGTCTACAGGCCACCCCAACCAAGCCAGAGTTGGCCTAGTCAGCCAGCTTACCCTGGTTGGCTAGCCAACTGATCCATAGTGGTCGGCCAGCAAATAGATGGACGGGGGGGTGTGTTCTTCACCCTGCAACACCTGGATGATCTCCACGAAAGATGACAACCATGCCCATAGAGCCCTAACCCCTTTTCATGTCATGTCTGAGATCAGAATGCTGCCTCCCATATATATCCCTGCTTTTTCGGTAGTTTTCTCTTGAGGCTTTGGGTGAGTCTCTGCATGACAAAGGACATCTTTGCCCGTGTATGAGTCAGCCAAATGTACTGAATCTCATGACAGGGTGCCATCTTCCACACTCCCATAGGGGTACCCTTGAGCATATGGATCTTGCATTGCTATTTGTCAACTGATGTGGACCTTATCCTCCCTGTAGAGAGCCCATCTCCATTTCCCCTTGGCCTCAAATACTTGGTCTATGCCCTCTTGTTTGTGCTCAAGCTGCGTTTTGGTGAAATTCTCTGAATTCTACACTTTTTTAAAGGCTGCCTGTTGGTTCTTGATGGTTTGAAATCGAGTGGTCAAGGTTGCCCTTTCTCCCTGTCTCCCATCTGCCAAACCTTCCTCCATGTGATGGCCAACCACATTGAGAGCAATGGATACAAAGATGATTGCTGTCTCTGAGGCACAGTACCTTCAATCTTGAATATTCTAGCTTTTGAAACTGTGTCGACCTTCCTCCTCCAATGTGAGGAGACAGTTTCCTCAATGGGAGCTGTTTTTATTGCCTGCCTTGAAATCACCAGCCCGGATAATGCATCTCAACTTGCTATTGTTTTCCTACAAAAGGTTGGATGAATGATCAGAACTATTCCAAGGTTATGATAAGATAGTGGGACAAAATTGGCAATCTTGTTTGATTCATTATAACATCTATTTTTTGTGTGTGAAATAAGAATGTGGTAAATGGGATCAAGTGGTACCTTGCAGGCTACCACTTTATTTTCCATTGCATTAAGATATTGTAAGGGATTGAGAAGATGAGAGGAGTAGATAATTGTAAATACCATGTGTGAATTCTAAATACCTTTGTGTGAGTTCATAATTGATTGAAAATATGATATTATGCAGATTATAGAAAATAGGAAGAATGAGTAATCTAAAGAAGTGGGCCTCATGTCCATGTGTGCTCAATAATGCAAGGGATGCACAGGGAGTGTGGAATTCTAAGAAGAATCCTCTAGAAACCATATGCTTTGAAGGACCATTCTTCCCAGGCAATATTTGCAAGAGAAGAGGACAATTTCTAAGATAGTTTGACCCCTGCCAGGCCACTTTTGGCCTTGACCCTGGTCGGGTCAAACCAACCAGGCTGGTCGGTTGACTGACCCTGGGGTTGGCCTACTTGCTGGCCCTGTGTCGGTCTACTTGGAAGGCTATATATAGCCCTACCCTCTCCACTGTTTGGCACTTCCTCTAGAGCATTCTACTGTTCCTGTTTTGGTGTATTCCCTGCTGTATATACAGTTTCCATTGCCTCTATCTGTGTCTATTCTCTCTCCCTCTCTGATGTATGCTTCTGTACTGCACCAGTCTCACATGGTAGAAGGCAGAATTCCTGAGCACTTTCTGAGGTTATTGCAGCGTAGATCCAGAGGTGTTTGAGGTGCTGTTTAACATTTGCAGACCTGCTTGACAGGCGACCTGATGCGGCCCATCTAGGCGGCTGTTTTGGTGCAGCTTTGTATATCCTAGTGCTCAGTACCAAGGTCCCCTAGCAGTCTGTTTGTTTCGCAGCTGTTTGGGACAGCAGCACCCCAGCATAGGCAGCAAGGAATCACATTCCTTCTTCATGGCGATTTGCAGCAGCAGATCTGGGCTTCTGAGGTGTGATTGGAGCAGCCTCCGAAAATGACCTGCAACAGGGCTTCAAAGCGGCTCTCACCGGCTGTCTAGTACGAGTCCAGGCAGAGGTTTTCATGGCGTGGACAGGAAAAGAGGTCACGTTCAGTTCTAGAATGAAATCTGCCTCTACCTAACAATCCCGGTTTAGTTATTGTAACGACGTACTTCTGATGTAAAAGTGCTTTTGTGATGGACACAGGCTAGAGTAGAGCAAGATCTTCGAAGGGAGATATGTGAATGATCAGCCCCAGGCACGAGCGGGTGAACTATAAGGCTGAAAATCTGTGAAGAAGTAAAAGCAGGAGACCCTATGACATAGTCCATGACCCACTGATCACACACGTGGGGCTGCATGTGTATTGTTGTGATCTAGGCTATTGCAGTCCAACAGGTATTGTGCATGCCATGTGACTATGGCACACTCGTGTCTCCTCGGATATCAATTGAAAATTGTGCATAATAAACCTGAATAATATCTACTTGGGAGTAGGATGGCATCTGCCTAGAAAACTAAGAGCTCAGCATGCACTATACGTGTCTTCCCATTAAAATCCCCAAGCATCAATACCTCCCCCTGCTGCCCATATCTCCGGATGTCCTCATATAGAGCTAGAAAGGGTGACACCTGTGCCTTAGCATACTCAGATGTCTCTATAGGAAATAACATGTTGCAATGTATACATCTCTGGTAGAAGGTCTCCTAAGACACATGTACCTGGCATGCTCATCTCTGTTCAAAACAGTAACATAGGGCTGCAAGTGCAAAACGGACCAAACCCTCTAGACCTCCCAACCCCGTACTACTCCATACGTGTCTAGTAAACTGATAACCATGTGTACCCATGTACAATGGGTAATCCTCTCACAGGGCTCTGATGTGTCTATGTGTAGACCACAAAGATCCATCGAACATCTCCCAAAAGCTACATGTGTGGAATAGGAATAAAGTCACCTTTCGCCTTCCAAAGCGTAACTGCCGAATTGCTGGTGGTCCCACCGGCCTCATCTTCTATTTGGAAGGAGGGAGATGTCTTCAATCCTGGATGATGACTCTCTTGTCTCATAGACAGCCCACTTGCATTTTGCTTTGGCCCCATGTTTCTCAAGGCCTTCCCTTCTATGCTCTATCTGGATGTGGATGAGGTCCCCATTGATAAACACCAGGGTGCCTTTCAAATTAACCCTTTTTGCCAATACTTCCTGCCTATTTTTTGCATCCTAGAACTTAATGAGAGGTTTTACAATGAAAAGTAATACATGCCATTCAAAACGACACAGTCCTTACAGCAGAGGTGGGAGAGTACTTAATAATGAGAGGTTTTTCCCTTGTGGCATCCTTTCCCACTCACCAAGCACATAAATGTGTGCCTTGTCTATCCCAAATTTCTCATGCAACTGAGCTCGTTATATCATCCTTGAGTTTTTCCGAATTCCGTCCTCAAAGGTCCCTTGAATGACCTTTTGTGGCCAACCTTGGCCTCCATGATTTTATAGTCCTCCCTATGGTTGCTTTTTAGTTCTTCCAAGCATAATTTCAGGTCAGCATTCTCATCCCGCAAAAATCCTAAGGCCTTGGAATCCGATGCCATGGGGCTGCCTTCTTTCAGGTTCTGCTCCACCCCAATTAACTCTGCAAAGGCTTTCTGCTGTTTCGTAATTTCAGACTGTATTATCTCCAATTGGTCTGGCATATCTGCTTTGGATTCATCTGTTTTATCAATTGCATCCTCAGTATGCTGATTGTAGTGCATCTGTATGGAGCATCCTTGGATTCCATTGCCCTTGTCAACCTCCTTATCTCCTGCTCCTGCTGCATGTTTGCATTTGTCACCTTGTGTGTTTCCAACTCTGCTTGCGAATTCACCATACTGCCCCTCTTTTGGCTCCACAAAAAGAGGTCTTCTATACCTCTGTTGCTCAGAGGTCTGATTCCTCAGTCAAACGTTTGTGGGAAATCCTCAGTTTATGTGCCTTTTTTTTCATTTTTCCTTTCTTTTGGGGGGTGGGGCAAGTCTGGTGAGCAGAAAGGCCTAGACCTGGTCCTTTCTTGGGCCCATGGGCTATGGAGCAATTGAAGAGGGGAGGGGAATTCAAAGCAGAGGTTGCTGATGTTGCTGTTGCGTACTGACGTGCACCCGTTTGTGCAAGACGCAAGTCTGCTGGCAACTCAGGTTTGGGCAGTAAAGGCTGTTCCATGCAGCCTTGACTAATGGACTGGGCTGCCCAAGGGATTATGGGCTGCCTAAAACGCCTACGACTGCTATGGCTAAAGCAGCTGTATGCTGTTCAATGCAGCATGGCGAGGGGTGCCCAGGGATTATGGGTTGCCTCAAGCAGCCTACAACTGCTAGTAGCAGCTAAGGCAGAATGGCCCTCAAGGACACCTGCAGATGATCAACCAGAGGCTGAGGCAAGAATGCTGTAGCACACGCGACCTGTACAGGTGTTGATCGGCTGCTTCAAGGTGATGTGCACCTTAAAGCATAAGCGACCCCTGGTGTGTTGACGGGCTGCTTCGAGCTGACCTGTGTGCACCTAAAAGCCTATACCTAGATTGTATGCTCTTCACCATAGGGATCATAATACCCAAAGGAAGCATAAGATTGCAAAAACTAAAGAACAGCTATCAACCCAAAAAGGCCACAATAACCCAACGTTCCAAAGCACATCACCTAGAGAATGCCCGCCCTGAATTGGTCGAAAACACAAATAGTGCCACTCGTGAAAAAGAAATCCTAGCTCAAGATGATGAGAAGACTCGAGTTGAAGTACTCTCTCACAAAAATGCTGGAAGGGACCTTATCAAATCAACCTGCGTAGTCAAGGTTCAAGCTTGCACAGCCCTCCAAGGCCACTAAGCAACATGCCTTTCAAATGAGCGGCTCAGCAAAGCTGGGCAACTCTCTCTCATACAATATACACAGCTGGTAGTTCAAGATGTGTGATCTGGGCACTTGGTCCACTTAAACACAGAGAGAGAGAGAGAGAGAGAGAGAGAGAGAGAGAGAGAAGCACTCAAGTAGTCTAGGAGAGAGAAGATGTGAAGTCAAATTGTGCCATATAATGTTCTCCCTCACATCCTGCTGTTAGACCTCTCTTGCTGAAGTCCTTATAGTGCTAGCCCCACTTACTTAGTTTACTTATCTCCTTCATTAAATGGACATGCTTAGTGTGGCTTCCAAAGCCATCACAAACTTACTCATCTTGATGTGCTCCATTCCAGGAAGACTTTGAGATCTTGATGAAGAGGCATAGCTCGCAGGCCTCATTGATCTCAGACACAACAATAAGCCTATAGAGCCACTTGGCAGCCTTAGAGACATCCTGTGATAGCCTTGGTAAGATCAAGATTATGCCTTGGTAAGATCAAGATTATGATCTTCAACAATGGCGATGCCCATCTCTCACTCTTGCAGGGACAAATGTTGAGATTGTCACATCTTACATATGTCTGGGATGCATTTTCACAGGACACCAATTCATAAACGATCGTCTTGGGCTAGACTGGCTGGAGGGCATAAATCACTAGCAAGATTGGAGAGGCAGTGTGTTCATGCCCACTTTCAGCAGGTGCACATGAAATCCCTCCTCTTTGACTCCCTGGTCAAACCAGTAGTATCATACACGGGAGGTCTTTGGGAAGTGGACTTCACAAAATCTGAGTGGGTTGGATTTGAGAGGTTACAAATCATAATGCTCTGCTGTATGATCTAGGTGAAGAGGTCAGTGTGTTCATGCCCACTTTCAGCATGTGCACATGAAATCCCTCCTCTTTGACTCCCTGGTCAAACCAGTAGTATCATACACGGGAGGTCTTTGGGAAGTGGACTTCACAAAATCTGAGTGGGTTGGATTTGAGAGGTTACAAATCATAATGCTCTGCTTTATGATCTAGGTGAAGAGGTGCACGCCACATGACCCTAGCAAAGTTTGCAGCACAACCCCTGCACACACACATTTCATTCCAGATTATCACGTAATTCAGTAAGGTTCAGGAGTATGGCATGACTAAGGTGGGTGGACATAGGCTACCATGGAGGCCCCTCCAATCATCCATGCACCTTGCCGCTGTTGGGGATGCAAGATGTTGGTATTCGCGTGCTACCAGTTGGCTTTACACACAAGGCGTATCTATTGATCACCTTCCCTAAATATTGGTACTCTCTGGATTTGCCCAGTCTACACCTGACATGACAGGAGTTCCACTGAATCATTAGGGATGAATTATGGCAGGTACACATTCTGCAGACATGGGTATCTCCAGCACAACCACATGCCACCAAGATGGCATTTTACAGAGACCATTTCCTCGACCGTGTTCATCTAGCCACAAGGCTACTTACAGATCCACCTCGCACATGCAATATGGATAGCTATGGGCCAGCTCTGGACATCTCTCATAGACTCCACATTGAGACTAGACAAGAGCTGAGGCCACATGCCATCATCGTAAATTGAGACTATGCACCCTATGTAGCTGGAGTGGAGACAGAGGAGCACGTGTTCATGAGATGCCACCAGTGTCTCTTTGAGCAAGGTTTCAGGATATGCCATCGAATCATTGACTAGCCAGACCCGCGGACCAGACCAGCATGAGGATGGATATAGAGCCAGTGAGCAGATACCCCATCCGAGGTACACTCCTTGCAGCTCGCAGATCTACAGAGCAAGCCAGGAGGCGACAGACACAGACTTCGGACATGCTCTGGACTGTGTGTGGGACCCTAGTTAGGCTAGTTCATGGATTCAATCTATCAAAGCTAGTTATACTGACAATCACATCAAATGTTATCTTATCAGAGGCACTGAAAACAGGGGAATATCATAAGTCTCACCTTCAAAAACCGTTTACGAGCATCTTCCATTCCATAGATTTGGGCCTCACAAAGGAAGCACCAAATTGCCTCTTCAGTATCATTCGGGTTGACAGCCACATCTTCCCTGAACTGAGCTGCACCTTCTTCAAATCTGCGAAGCTGGACCATGCATACATGAGCTATAACGTACTCAGCCTGGCAACCAACATCCTCAACCTTACTTTTTAAGCAGGTGGTTTTACCTGCCCAGATAATATAAAGACAGTCCTCGCTGCCAGAGGTCTGCAAGGACAAGCAAATACACATTACTTGATCAGTGAAGGAGATAGACAGAGGCGACAACATCTGCCAGTAATACAGCTTACAAGATGAAATTAGAAATCCATCAGCGCTTTACAAGGCAACAATAATCACACATGGCTTCTGGCGTGGATCCAGTTCTAGCGCTTTGTCAAATTCCACGAGCGAGCCTGCTACATCTCCCTGCAATAACAGAATAGCAAATGAATAAAGAAAGTTGGGCTACGAAAGAGGAAGGGATTTCAATGACCAGTTCTCGAAGCTTTAGGGGAGAGAGAGAGACACCAGCCTGTATGAAGAGTTCCATTCCTCGCTTCACAGCGAGGGACGCCTGTTGTGCTCCACTAGCCATCATGGTGGCTGCAACTGCAGAAGCTGCGGCCACAAGAGCCCCTGCTCCAATGCTAGTCCAAAGACCAGCCACGCCAGCCACCACAATGGTGCGCCGATGCAATCTGAACAACCCGTGGGGAGCAAGGGAAGGTTTATGGCGTGCTGAATCGGGGCGGCCCTGGAGCGAGGCGGGGGACAAAAGCGGAAGGTGGGTTGGCGTGAAGGAGCTTGCCATAGCCAAAAATGCGGGCGACAAACGTCTCACGCGAAATATAAAAGCGCAAACCTCCTGAGCTCAACAGAAGCTGATTTCGCGATGGCTGCATCTGCGAGCAGCTGCGCTCCTCCATATATCCCCGTCTCTGTGCCCCGGTGCTCTTTGTCCCCAACTCCCCCCCAATCATCCAATCTTCTTGCATCATCCCCGCCTCTGCTGATTCAACAATCAATCCATGCCGCAACGAGGCGTAGGAACCTGCCACGTCCCACCAAAACAGGCTTTCAAATCCTCGCAGCCGGAGCCGAAGCAGTTGTAGAGACAGAGACACAGCAGTCGTCAGCCCTCAAGGAGTTTCTCGAAGAACTCAAAGGCGTTGGCCGGGTATCCTACTAGACCACCAAATTCATCTAAAACTCTAATTACTTGATAATCTCAAAACTGGAATGGTTCCAGCGCCTACAGATGAGCTTTACGCCCTCTGTCTACTTTTTGCAAAATCAATGTCCATCAGGCTGATAGGCTATTTCAAATCTTTCTCACACCATACCTTGAGCTGCTTACAGATCCCTATGAATCAAGCCTTATCTACATGCACAGTTTTTAGTCTTGTTACGGCATTTATTCGTCGGCTATTTGATGAAGCTCTACGATTCTAAATCATTTTGAACTTAAATCTTCACTTTCATTTATAACCGCGGATACTTCCAAATCTTATCATCTCCACATTGTGACTTCACAGTATTTTCTAGCAGTTCTCAAGCGCTCTAAATTGGGACAAATAGATAAGTTGAGTTAGATCCAGTCGCTGCTCTTCTCAGGTTCTTCATATCTTAGGCTTGTTGATTTGCTTCTAAAGCTTAGCTTTACTGGTGAGATTTGAGCTCCACGTCACATGAACGAGTGCCTGCTCGCATATGCATGTTAAAGGGTATGCATGTAGCATGGAAAGAATGGCCATATAGAAGGGTCAGATAGAAGCAGATTGATTGCGAGCCCTAATGGCACATGCATGGTATTGCAATGGAGCGGAGCAGGACCTTGATGATATATTGGCTACTATAAATGTGGTGCAGAGGGGAATGCCAGAAGGCCAGATGTCTTTTCCATACGTTACATGAGCGAGGTCAACACTGTCACAGGAACATTTGTGATGGGAAAGTTAGTTGGTGCTCAGTCACCCGCGAAAGAAAACAGTTTGGATTGTGCAGACCTCCAAAACACTTCTAACATTTTTTACTCGCCCAGACTTTTCTAAGGAGCAACGATTCACGTTCCTTGCTGTGCTATCTGTTTTTTAGGAACAATTTTGAATCTTACTATAGGACACCATTTTTTGTGACGATGTGTGTGGTAGCTTGACATTAATCAAGAAGTATCCAGATTTACAAAAACAGGAGTGCAGTGCATGCAATTCAGTTGCAGATGGGGAGGTCGCCTTCTAAACCTTACAGTAATACACAGACATGGGGCAGTGATGTCTCTAAATGCAGTCCAGGATCTCCTAGGGCTGCGACTTCATAGTCACTGCAGGACCTGCTTTGTAGCTATGAGGGTGATGTTAACGTTTTCGGATGCAGAACCCCCTAATTCTTCTGCCTACTCTTTGTTTCAGGCTACTTGAACTCATGCTAAGCTGTGGCGGAGCACGAACATATGCTATAGAACCAAAAATTCTGAGATGAGAAATCCAACAACCACAATCCCCCCCCCCCCCGCCTCTTGCCCTGGCTCTCCTCCCATTTTTCCTCCCCTTGCCTGAACACTGTAGCTTATACTAAGCGTTGATAAGTTGGAATTCTTTCACTGCTTGTCTTTGTTGAAAATGTGATCTCGCTTGGATGAGAAGCTTGGAGGTGTGCATTTGTGTGCGCGCACGCGCATGGGTGAGTGCTCTAAAAGGTGAGTGTTTGAGGTGTGAGGGATTGATGGGGTATGAGTGATTGTGAGTGACTAGGATTGATAGGATTGAGTGATGCAGGAGTAATGCGTTAGGGAGTGACCCAAGGCATTATGTCAAAGGTGATAAGCCCTTGGTGCTTTATAAAGAGTGCTACGCTGAAGCATGTATGTTTGTTGTTGCAAATAGACAGCCATTTGGCCACGGCATGTCCTTGTTTCATAGGTCCACCTCCCTATAGGCCCCATTTTCCCATGGATCATTTTCTTGCCAGGGGAAATGATAGAGACCCGCCCATCTCCCAAGCAAGCCCCACGGCCTTGTTAGTCCCAGCTCCCCCTCAGCCCCAAACCCCAAGGGTGGACCCCTAACCTAGGGAGAGGAGAGGGAAGTTTTTGGCTAAAGCCAGGAGGAGTTTACTCGACAACAGAAGCATGGGAGTGGCTTGAGACAAAGCCCCCTTAGATGATGAGCAAGTGATCAGGGCGCCCTTGGACGGATAACTCTCTCCGGATAGGGAGGAGTTTATATGTTTTGACTCACGATCCAGCCTCACTGCTGATGGAGCCAACAGTGCCAGTTGTAGTCTCACCATAGTAAGAACACGCCCTCACCCTTGCTCTCCCTCCACTTTCCTCTTGCCCCCCTGCTCCACCTAAACCCCCTCTTGCCCCCCCCACACCACACGAACCTCCCGTGGGCCTTCCTCTTCGCTAGATCCCACCTCTCTGCCTCCTGACCCTCTCCATCTGTCTCTTGTCACTCTCGGATCCACTTTGAAAACCAGGCCTTGATCCTCCCTCTCTCCAAAGATGCCTTTGCATTCCCTTGCCACAACACTCTGGAGCTATGTGCCTAGAATGCCACCTTGTCAACAATACATGGGGCTTTGTGCACTCTGATGGTGCTGCCCAGCTGCTTCCATCCCATTGGCTTCTCTTTTGCCTTCAACAGGGCCGGAGGCATTGAGAGAGCCATTGTGCTCTCATGGTATTTTCATTAAAGCACCCACTTTCTTTTGGCAGCAAGTTCCCTAGTGCCTAGGGCATTAATACCCATTAATGTCATTTCATGTTAGCCTTTTGACACCTCATTTGCGAGTATTTTGTTAATTGCATGCTTTCAAGTGAGGTACAATGCTATACTTGCATTATAACAAGAGATTGAATGGAGCTCAGGTCTCTGTAATGAGCGGAGATTCTTCGCTACTATGCTACTCCTCCTGGTCTGCTCTATTGCTGCTGGGTTAAGGCTGATGGGATGGGGAGGAATGAGGCAAGGGCCTCTTTTTATAGGGTTGACTGGCACCTACCTGCTTCCGTAAACTGGGCTGACCAGCCTGGTTACTTCTGGCCAACCAGGGCACTGATGGCCAACCAAAGCGTCACTGGCTTTTCTATGGTCAGGTTGGTCGGAGAGTACACTTGTCTGTGTGTGGGCTGCCCAGTGTGCATGCCTCCTAGCAACTGCAAGTCTTTTCCTGTGTTACGGGGCTCACAAAATGGCCTGGCTAACATTCAAATGCATACATCGATGATTCCAGATGGTGAAGTTTGTGCACTGTGTCTTGCAGGAAGTGGATGCGTGTGACTTCAGAGAGGGGGAAGCAGGGCTGTTTCCGCATTTTATGCCACAGGAGAGGGGAAGTTTACACAATGGGAGGTTCATCAAGCGAGAAAGGTTAACAGAGATTTACAAGATCTGGAAGAGGAGAAATATAGTTATGGTTTGCATTAGCACTAGCGAAGGATCAGCACAGCTTTTTTAGAACATCTCAAAGGACCTTTATGCCTTTTATTTTTAATTTCCACATTTATGGGAGGTGAGGGGAGATAGGCAGTAGTGATGAGAGGCAGCAGCATCGGAGAAGCACATTTTTGTTGGATATCCTGAAAGACCTTCTCTACCTTTTTGTTTCATTTACTCTTTTTTCAGGTTCAAATTAATCAAGTAGGTGTTGCTAAGGAGTTTTTTTCCTGACTGAAATGGGCATATGGGTCTTATACGACATTTTTTTCTCCCTTTTTCGGTCAACACTGACATTTGAAGTGTATGTTGGTTTACTATGCCCACAGATTCGAATCATAGTAAATACAGGAGTTGGAGTTTTGGAATCAGTTACCAGCCTTGAGAAGCTATTTTACCATACAGTGGCAGGACGTGGTGAATATGCCAATCTCATGAACAAGGAAGAGAATGTTGATTTCCACTTGTTACTAAACAAGGTGGCAGCTGCCAAATTTGTGAAGGGAAAATCAATGCGTGGTGATATTCCAACCTACATTATTCGATTTCTTGATGATGAAGATAAAGCAGCTGCTCTTTTCCTTGTGATGTGGAAACCAGGCACAAATGGTGATTATGATGCTGGGCAAGTAGAGGCTTTTGAAGCCTTGCTTGAAAAGTATGGTGACACGTTGAATTTCAAAAAATGAATTATAATCCTGGCACAAGAGAGTAATTTCTTGGTAAGCTGCAAAAGTGGTATGACACAACAGTTTGGTTAAATGTTATCAATACTTTGATGTTCATTTGAGCCCGTTTCTTTGATGGACATTTAGGATCCCCTCCCTCGTGAATGGGTATGATGGCATTTGTGATCTAAGAGGTGGGAAAGCCCATATAGAAGGCTTCATTGAAGAACTTGGCTATGATCGAAGCAAGCACCCCTTAACCAAAAGCTAGGAATTCCACTGAAAGGCCCTCCTAATCCTTGTCTTTGTCATTCTGTAGCTGCTTAATGGCCTCTTTTAAGCGGGCTATGGTCAAAAGCCTGAAAATGGTGGGACAGATTGTATCTTCCAAGTCGAGCATGGGCCTCGTTAGGGATGTTTATTGTTGGGATCAAGGTCTTGCTCATGTGTTCATATGTGCAGTGCAATTTATGTGTGTTTGACAGCGATGTGCGAGATATAGGGTGCTTGGAGTGTGAAGGGTCAAGTGACCTTTGAGAGAGGATAGGGTCAAAATTGAGTGATATAGGTGATGAGGTAATGATTGTGAGATAAGCAAAGATGTCATAAGCTAAACCTTTATGGCTATAAAGGTATTGTACTTGGTTTAAGAAAATCCTTTCATTGAAGCGTGCATCTCTCTCTCTCTCTGTGCACACACTCACTATAGAGGCCTTCCATCCCCCTTAGCAAGGTCTCTCCTTATGCAGTTCCAAGTCTACATTTGGTGTCAGAGCCACATTCTCTCAATTCTTGCTTTATCCTCATTAGATTGTGGAGCTGCAAGACTCTCGTCTTTCAAGATATTTGGCACCGTTTGGATCAGTCGTATTTCTTGAATTTATTGTTCTGTTTCTTCTGAGCTCCATACGTGGGGCAAAAGCTCCTTTAACTTTCATTTTTTGTCACTTAAGGATCCCAGGGCAGTTCTCAGAATGGATTCAGGCATCAACCGATGATTCTTGCTACAACGTTGCAAAGTCTTCCTTGCTCTATTTCCTTCAGCATTGAAGTACTTCTTGCAGTTCAGTACTAGTGCCTTCAAGATGCGTCCCTATGGCTTCCTTGCTTCGCCTGCGCCTGAGTGGCTTGCTTTCCACGATTGCCAAGTGTAAGATTGTGATGCTTTGATAATGCTCGAATGTGCCCCATGTGCAACTGGCAAAATTGGAGCCCATCAAGTCTAGGTTTGGGAGGGAATTGTGACAGAAGCTGTGCCAGTTAGACGTGATAAGACTAGGGATTGGAGGCATGGTCGGGGTTGGAACCTTTCTCACAACAGGCAGAGTTGCACACCTCTCTGCTAGCTTGATTGAGAACTGAGCTCATTTTTCTACTTGTTTACAAGCTTTGGTTGCTCAACCTAAGCAAGCCTACTTGCTTAGGTTGCATCTCTGAGTGGTGGAGGACATCAGACCCATTTCTTCTCTATTTGTTCGTATACATGGATGACATCTAATTTTTGGCTATTAAAGTTGCCATAGGCCAAATGTAGTCTGGACGACCTATGTACTCTATTCAACTCTTATTTTTTAGCTATACAAGTCGCCTAAATGTCTACTTTATGCTACAAGCAATCTATTGTATGCAAACAAGTGGTAAGGAATATTGACAAGTTCAATGCAAAGTTTCTCACACCTAGCAAATGAAAGTCAAATTTCATTTGAGGAGAGAGAATCTATGGGTCGCTAGAAGTACTAATAGTTCAACCTCTTCCACCTTGCTACCCTGATCATAAACTTATAAAAAATTCCGAGTGTTGAGCCAGATTTGCTCAGGTATAAGTGATTCAGGAAGTTTGTATCATGTTCAACGATCTAGATAGTGACAGCTCCAAATTTTATTTTGACCGCACATGCTGAGGCGCTTTTGCTCCTGGGACACCTGTACCAAGTTTAGTTTGAATCAGATGTCATTGCCCTAATTTCTACCTCGAAATTGGTTCCAGTAGAAGCATTTCTGAACATCAGCAGTTGTAGTTTCACTAAAATTTTGGGTTTTTGAGTTTTTCTACTATGCCCTATACTATTCCATTTACACCTAATTTGAACATTTGGTTAAGGAATAGTTCCTAAGTTGGTCAATTTGGGCAATCTGTGAACTGCCCAGTGAGCAGATTACCACATGGACAGCGAAACTGTCAATTCTTAATTCCTGGCCATGCTAATTAATGACCAGACTGAATCTTTACAAACTGTGAATCTACAATGTTACAGACAATTGTCTCTACACAGTGACTTGGTAGAGAATTCACTGCTCTAACAGTGTGTTTCATTGCTTCTATAATGTCTACAAGGAAAGCTGCAAATCAGACAAGAAGGCAGGCATTAATTGACCTAGACCCCAAGGTTGAATGTTGAGGAAATTGGGGACTCCATAACGACTGGGAGCATGGCTATTCAGGGATTGGGAACAGCAGTTGATAAACAGGTTGAGGCTTCTCTTTGTAAGTTCTTGCAGAGACTAATCATCTAGATCAGGCCCAAGTTTGCCAGGACCAATCCAAGTGTTTAAGGACTTGACAAATGAGGTTGAATATACAGAGGATGGACCAGAGATAGCAGAATCTATCTTCACCTATGAATACGGGTTTGATCAACTTAAGAGGAGCCAAATCCAGGAGGGAACGAGGCCCATGGAGGCTGTAGCAGACCTTGATTCTGATGATTCAGTGGGAGCTGATCTAGTGGGCTTCATGTCCTCTGCTAGGAAGGCCTATCACTGAAATGGTCTGGCAGCTCACAAGGCTAAGGATTAGATGTAACAGTCCAGATGTTGATGGCTTATATCAGAAATTCATGGAATATAAAGGTTTAAAAGCAGAATTAGGGCAGTGCTGACTTTTCAACAATATATCCAAACTATGAAGTCAACTGAACCTAAAGGGACCCCGCATCCAAAGAAAGATGTGAAGGATAAGATTAGCCTGTCCAAATTCAAAGGAGAATCATGCACCCCCAGTGAGTTGGAGGAGTGGCTCAGTGAGATGGATGATTATTTTCTACTCTACCCAAAAGGGGATCAAAGCAAAATCAGATTTGTTGTCTTACAGCTTGAAGATTTTGCCCACTCATGGTGGAGGCATCTACAAAGAGAAGGCACAATTATTGACACATGGGAGGAATTTAAGGCAGAGATGTTCAGGACTTTCGTATCACCACTGGCTAGAGGCCAATATATTGTCACTGGTATGATTTGACTCAGCAGGGCACAGTGAAAGATTACATTAAACAATATTGGAAACTATTCCTAGTTACTTATGGGATTGATGAAAAGGGCAAATGCTGAAGTTCATTCATAATCTTCACCGTAGTCTAGCCTCTGATGTTTCTGCCCAGAGGCCCAGCGCTCTGATTGTGTGAGGTGCAAAAAGCTTGCATGGATACACCTTCCCACACTATGATGAGCTATACAAACGTCTTGTTTCTGTTTAATTCCTATAAGAGGTGGCATGAAAGGGGAGTATTGCTACTGATTGTAAAGATATTGTACCAACACTCTACCCAAATTCCTACTCAGAACTCTCTTTCGCTACTCTTAGTTCTCAAAAAAATTGCTCCACCATTGGGGCAAGATGCTTATGTGAGTACCAATCCATTCAAGGTTCTTTCACAGTTGAGGTGATGCACTGGGCGATGGAAGTGCACACTGCAATCGCATCGAAAAATGTTCCACATATATCCTTGCAATGCAGACAAGAAAAGCATAGTCTATATCCATGGGATCATGTATAGCTACCATTTATAGGTACCTTTTGATTACTACGGACAACCAAAGCTCTAGAGACATTTGGTTGCCTTTTGGTAGTCAATTGGTGAAGGTATACCATCGACACATCGGAGAGCATCCTGGCAGTGATAGCTCAGAGGAACTGCCTGTCAACGAGCAGCCTCACGAGGAGCAGTTGGATACTTGACAAGAAGACACCGCTCCGGATTCCAAGCAGAAAGGAAAAATAGTATGCAATTTTGAAGACTACGGTGAAGAGCCTGTCAAAGGAAAACAGTGATGGCTCATCCTTCACCTCCAATCATTACCTGAGTCAATGCAGAATTTATGCATTCACCTCAATGAGCAGCCTCACAAGGAGATGTTGGAAAGGAAAGGAAGTAGTAAGCAATTTGAAGAGTACGATGAAGAGCTTGTCAGAGTAAAATACTGATGGCTCATCAGAAGAAGATCGTCTAGTGGATCTCATCTTGCCCATCAAATGATTTCAATACAGAAGCTTATGCCTTCACCTGCAGTTGAATTCCCTGAGTCAATGCAGCCCAACCCCCTTTCAAGAAAGAACAAGCTCCCCATGTTATACGTATCAAAGATAATTTGGAAAGGCTCGGAGGCCAAATTGCTTCTCTCTCTCTCTCTCTCTTGCAGCAGCAGCTGCGGGTGAACCACAAGATACTGATGACGTTGATTGATTCAACTGAGGAGGGGTGAGGAGACCAGTGAACTCATTCGACTACGAGGGTCCCTAAGCTAATTCGACCAACCAGGGCAGTCGGTGCATACCATAGGGAAAATTGGGTGACTCAGGATATGGAGAACGACTTGGGTCATGATGTCCAAGCACTGGCAACAAAGGGTGAAGCATTCATGGAGCAGTGGAGAGCATAGCAGCAAGCTAGTCGGCATTCAATTAGAAAGTTGCAGGAGACATGGTTGTGGAAGCCAAGTTGGTTTATAGTGATGAAAGGCTCAATGCATGCGAAGAATAGATGAAGAGCCACAGGACAAAGAGCCTGCAGCACAGAATAGAGATGGAACTTGCCTACATATGATTAAGGTTGGAGGGAAAGTCCCTAGGGAGGACGGTAGGCGAGTGGCGGTAGTCGGGAGCGTGTCGTTCTGACCAAGGGACTTTTCCAAACGTCAAGGGTGGCGGCGAGAGATTCCTGTTTGGTGGCGAAAAGGGCATTTGGTCTGTTTCTTCGGGTTTCGGAGGGGTTTTCGTGACGAGCTGTGACCTTGACGGATATCAACTCTCGTAGGCTGCTCTTGAAGACTCATAGCATAGGAACAAGGATGCCGAGGAGTTGGTGATTAGTCTCCAGAATTCCCAGCACGAATGTTAGTTTGCCAAGGTTGTGCTCTCTATAAAGGAAAAGTAGGTGGCCAAATAACTGAGTTGAGATATTCGAGTCCTAATTCGTCAAGTTAAAGATGAGAGACACATCTTGTCGGATTGAAATTGCTGCAAGAAGAAATTGTCTCGAGTTTTAACTCAACTTGGCCTTCAGGTCCTTGTTTATTACACTATAAATTGGGTTTATAGACTTATGTCGTTTTCGATTCAAGGGATTTGAGACATCATGTTTTGTAATGATCGTGCCTCTAGCAATTGATAGGATATGTGGGTGAGATACATACAGACGCCTTTGAGAATACATAGAGGCTGCAAGAGGCATGTGCCTTCCTCAATACATAGGCTTGACACTACCAGAGCTGGGCTAACAAGAGGAAGTTTAAGGCACTACTTTTAAAGGCATATGCTTCTACAAAGCACATAGAGCTTAGAAATCGCTCTTGGATACGATTTTGTAAAGCAAAAATCTAAGCATTCAATTACTATCTAGTTAAGAGAAACCTCACAAGACTCAGAATGAGTTTGTTTAAAGAACGGAATTATATGCGACATTTGTAATGATTTTGTAAGTGGAACAATATAAAGATTTTGTGGTCATTTGATAAACCTATAACTAATGACAAAAAAAATGCCACATGGGCATACATTACACTCCTAACGAGATAAAAATGGGAGTTATATGAGATTAAAAACTTCAAGGGTCTATAGAATTCTAGTCCAATAGTCAATATTTGTAATGGCGGCTCCAATGTAGAGAAAATGTGTGTCTTTTCTCTAGGAAAAATGTCTTCTAATCTCATAATACTCTATCTAGACATCAATCAAGTTAACCAAGGTACCAAGGGCTTACGGATATAGTTTTCAAGACTGCCATGAAAAAAGTTCTATAGTATCCACATTTTATCAAGCAATTTCAATCAACTTCACTCACCAAGATGAAGTAGACTTAAAAGGAATAAGATAACTATACTAGATCATAAAAGCAATGTTAGGCATCATGAACACTGCATAGCTTCTTGCTTTTTAAATCCGATTTGGTATGATCCCATTCATACTGTCCAATCCATGCAAAGCAATATTTATTAGTCACTATTAGAAGCTATATAAAGTACTTATATTGCACAAAACAATGTCTTTTGTATAACAATATTCTTCCAAGGTACTCATGGTTTTTTACCCCTTCCTTGTACCTAGTATTGATGACTTCAAAAGCATAGCAAAGGTAATAATGATTTTGTACTGGTCAATTAATCAATCAACCAACTTGTTCAAGCATACCAAGCATATAAATCTATGTTTTTTACCCCTTTCGTATACCTACTATTGATGACTTCAAAAACATATCATGGGTAATAATGATTTTTCACTAGTCATTTAGACAATAAACCAACTTGTTCAAGCATACCAAGCATACATGTTCTTAATAATAACTTTGGGGGTCATAGAACGTCCCACAATTTCCTTATGACTATTGTGTGTATACAAATAAAAAATATTTATAGCTGAAGGGACAATTCTATATCAAATGGAACAAGTATCTCATCTTTTCCAAGATTTTTTTGAAGCGATTCCGTCAAACTATAAGCCCTAAATTCTTTTCATACAGTAGTATTGATGTTCAGGCAAACAAGTTTACATTCCTTTGATTATTCCATTGCATATCTATTATTAATAATCTTAGAAAATGAGTGTTTAATGCATATCTGTGCATCATATAAGTAAGAAATATACTTGTCTTAGAGGTCTTAGAATTCCAAATACTACAATCAGTTCAATTTACAGTGCCACAGAAGCTCATTAACAAAAGTTTCTTAAAGCATGGTTATAGATCATACATAATTGAGTTGATTCTATCTTATTAACCAATGAATTTGTAGTAAAACAACCATGCAACCCTTCCAAAATAACCACAACCACTCTACACCCAGGTTACCATTTCTTTGACTTCACAAATGTAGCATGTGCAATCTCTCAATAGTAGCTCAATCATATAATCTCATATAAAAAGCTATAGTTAACAATTATCTACTCATCACATGAGTAAGAAAAAGTAACTTTCTCAAAGCTCTTAGTATTCCAACTACTGCAATGAGTTTGATTTGGAATGCCACACAAGCTTATCAATGAAAATATCTTAAAACCATGGTTATAAATCATACATAACTGAGTCAAATCTGTACTATAACTAGTAAGCTTTTAGTAAAACAACCATGAAAACCTTCCATATATTGCATCATAGATCATTCTAAATCAAGTAATCTGTTTGGTCTTTATGTAACTAGATTCAACAAACAAATCTTTCTTACTATACTTATGCTATCATAGATCTATTGTTTCATAAATGTCAAAAAATGAGCTCACATGCTATGGTTAGCACATATCTACTCATCATATAAGCTCATGGTAAACTAAGCATGCATTATTGAATCATAAGTAGCAAGTTTGCAATGTAACAATCATGCAATTCTTCCCTATATGAGTAGCTATATTTATTCAAAACATGTGCATAAGCTACCCATCATTTTAAAAAAATAAAAGGACTTGCATCATATAATATTCAAAACTATATGCTCATAGTAGAATATAAAGCTTCACAACATAACCTGTGGTCTACTTTTTTGGCCTCACAGTGATGGCGGTCGTTCAATGGCTCCTGTAGACTCATTCATCTAAAAATTCCCTTTCCATTCACCCTATCCTTATTTCATAGCATGTTATGATGCAAACCTTAGGCTAAGATTACCTCTCCAACCCTCTAGCTACTTTTTTCATATTCAGTGCCAGTGTTTGTAGTGCCCCTAAAGGGAATTAGCCATTGGCTCAAACTGACTTAAAAGTCTATTCTCCTTTCTCCATTGAATCATGGGTGAATGTATGCGTGCGTGCACGCACGCGCACATGTGTGTGTATGCACATGTGCACACACACACAAATGCGTGTGCATACCTATGTGTGTATGTAGGTGCATGAGGACATACATGCGTGCATACATACATGCATCATTGCATGCATACATATGTGTGTGCATGCGTACACACACACGCGCATGTGCGCATGCATACATACACACACACACACACACATACATGTGTGTGTGTGTGTGTGTGTGTGTGTGGATTAAAATGTCCCATCAATAATTGAGCCATACAATTAACTCCGTCAATTGGATAAAAAGTAAAACAAGGGGAACATATAAGGAAAAAATGTTTAAGACATCTAAGTTGAAAAATGCAACAACCAAAGTTTGCAAAAAATTTCACTAAAATTAAGATTTTTTAATAATATTGAGTTTAATAAACACAATATTGAAAAAAGATGTCGAATCCTCAGGCAGTCTAGGTTTCAAGGTCAAGGGCCACTTGCTTGCCACCACCATGCAAACAAACTAGGTGTTAGAACATCATAGTTACATTTGGGTAGACAGGTAATGCATGTTTTCCATGGCTTGTTATCACTTTACCTAGGAATATAGACAACCATATGGATTCTTAGATTATTTAAAAAAAGTTTAAGTGACAAGTGGACTAAGGAGCGAATGAGTGCATGGGATGAGAAGGGATTAGTGGAGGTATGGGACTATTAGTGTGCTTGGTGTGTGGGGTGATTAAAAAGAAAGTGTAAAGGGGAGATTTCACAGGTGGTACATAAAAGAATAATTCATAGTTGGGGAAGCATACGTGTGTGTGTGTGTGTGTGTGTGTGTGTGTAAAGAAATAAGTGTTTCTGTGTGAGATATATTTACTAATCAAAATTTGTATGTGTGTGTGTATGTGTGTGTGTGTGTGTGTGTGTGTGTGTGTGTGTGTGTGTGTGTGTGTGTGTGTGTGTGTGTGTAAACTTTCAATTGGCATTCCATTAAGCTATGAATGTAACCAAATAAAAATCAAAGTCTTTTCTCAAAATTCTAAAACAAATAATGGATAACTACTTAAACAAATATGCATAAAACTTATCACAATAATATCGTTATTCCTCTTGAATGGATGTATAAACCTCCACCCTAGTTGTTAGCCCCTATTCCAAAGATTTCCTAGGTAGTGAGCTAGGAAGTCTTGTTATTTCTCTTTTCTCCATGATCAGCAACTTTTGGATTGTTGGTTTCCATGGTTTTTTTTCATTAATTAATAGAAGTTCTTTTCTCTATTTTAAGAACAAACTCCTCTTGAATCACTTCAACAAGCAAAACATCATAAGTTTTTCAAATCAAAGCATGCATGTGTACATGTGTGTGTGCATCCATGCGTGTGTGTGCTTGTGTGTGTGTGTGTGTGTGTGTGTGTGTGTGTGTGTGTGTGTGTGTGTGTGTGTGTGTGTGTGTGTGTGTGTGTGCGTGCGTGCGTGCGTGCTTGCATGCCCGCACGTGCATGTGTGTGTGGATGCCTGTTATGAGAATTTTAAGATACTATACTCAACAAATAGCCTCTTTCAAAGCTTGGTAACCAAATCATATATCTTGTGTCTTTGTCTATTTCCTTTCTTAACGATTTCTTGCTTACATGATGAACATATTTAACTCTGTTGGGAAAGCATATTCTATCAAAAATAGGTCATACTAAAGATCCACAGCATGACCAAGATGTGGGAAACTATCACCATCAACCAACAAGAAGTCCAATGCCAATGACACTTATCGAGAGAGAGGTGCACACTATCAGCATGAGAAGCGAGAACATCAAGAGACTGAATATGCATTATGTCAAGTGATGCCAGCTTGGAAGCCACCTACATCTATTGACAAAGAGGACCCTATGCATACATTGGATTCATTGGATGCATGGAAACAACATGCATGGGACCTCAAGGAACAACTTGAGTATATGCACAAATGTGCAACATGCACAAAGCCAATGAAGAACACTCAAATCAGCTAAGAGAGATGGCTGAAGTCACAGAAAGGCATATGAAGGACAAAGATGATGATGAAAGTGAAAGTAGTGAACCGTCATATACTAGTGATAGTGGAGACATCAAAGGAAGAAGAAGTATCATGTGAAGACTTTATTACAATGATACCATGATAGTATTCCTTCCCATTAGTCTGGTGATTTGACGAAGACAACCTGGGAAAGGACATCTTCAAGGGCGTCCTACAGGGTTTCTCTTAAGAGACATAGAAGTTCGTGTGATGATCCATAGTAGGTGAAATCTGATGATTCGGAGCTGAAGGATCCCACTCCTAAGAAACAAAAGAGTTCATTTGACGATTCGAGGTGAAAAGTTCCTTTGATGATTCCGTGAAGTTTGACGATCCACAGCTACTCTTGGTGGAAGAGAAGGATGGGTTGAAGTTCCTCGTGCAAAACCTTTTCACTTACATCTCATCGTTGCAGGAGAATAACTCTTGCTTAACAGCACCTGTTCAAGCATTGGAACAAGCTAATCTTTATAACCCCCTCTTAACATCCAGAGGTCTTGTAGCATAAAGCAGTTTGTATCAAGGTGAATAGATCAAAGAAACAACAGCAAGTGTTCATCAATCCTCAGGGAGTTTGCCCAAAACAAACACTCAATACCCTCACTTACACCAACCTATGGTGGGCGTTTTTCAACCAAATTCTTTTTTATCCCAATTTTTCACTCGAGCAGTTCTTTTCAGCCTATTTCTAATTTCTTATCCCTGCCCCCCCACCCCGGAAGCGAAGTTATTAGGTTAGCAAAACCCCAGAGTCACAACACATGGCCTAAATCTCATCGTTCCTCTTCTGATGGGGCCAGTTGAAGAAATGGTGCTCACATATCTGCAGGTAATTTTGAAAGTTCTTTTTACATCCTCTTTCTCAATATTTTCAAGAGATGAGCCTAGCTGATAGTACTTAATTAGACCTTGCGACCCTTTGATCCAAGTGCAGATGTGTATAGTCCACCCAAGTGAAAGTTTCATATTGATGCACATAAACCATATACCAATGATCCAATTGTGCCCAATAGGATGATTATGCATTATGTTGAAAAGTGAAACTAGGCATCAAGGCCCATGTTTCTTTCCATAATTCTAAATGGTTGAGATGAAATGCTAGTGGAGTCCATTACTCACGATGTGAAACCAGCATATATGTATGACCCAAAGTATTATCCCCTTATTGGGGAGCATTCTTAAAATCCCCATAGATAAAATCATCATGTCTCAAGAGTCCAAAGATACTATTGCATGGCGTACCATATCAAAGCTCTAGTATGCAAGGACTATGGTATTGTCAACCAAAAACAATCTTGCATGGCCTACCATATCAAAGCTCTAGTATGCAAGGACTATGGTATTGTCAACCAAAAACAATCAAGCATGCAAGTCTACCTTAGGACCCTTAGCAAGACCCTAATTGGGGATTGCCTCATGATGAGTGGGCTGCAAAAGAGGAGCATCATCCTTTAGGAATAAAATACTATGGTTAGTCACAGTAGTCCAATGATGCCTATGCTAGGATTCTCTTAAGGGTACTAACACATGAACAATTATGACTTGGCAGTCCTAATCCTCTAAGGACATCTCCTTTTGATTTCCATTATGAAGGGATGAAAAAAATATTTCTTGAGCTAAAGAATTTGCAAGGATGTGCCGTTTGTTGATTAAAAATGCATCCAATAATGCTCACGCTTCTGCAGGTTACTGCTTTCAAAAATTAGTTTCAAGATTTTAATAGAAGGTTTTTTTTACTTCCATTCACCTTACTAAATCCATGTTTTTTCTTCAGGTGGAGAATTTATCCCAAGAAAGTTTTAGGATGATGATGGGTTCCTTCATCAACATTTTAAAGAATAGGAGGAATACATCTATCCATTTGTTTGAGAATATGCTCAGTCTGGACAACGATGGGTGTTGGGTGGGAAGTACAATAGGGACCACTCTCTTCCTTGTGAACTACACTCTCACACAGGAAGAGCTGAGGAAGCTTCATAGTGTGGTTGAAGACATCCTGAGCCATTAGATGACTTGGGGGACCTAGAGCCCCTCAAGCCTCTAGTGAAAGCAATGGGCAAGCGCTTGTTGCACATGTGTGAGATTGAACTTAGGAAGCCATTTGACTACTGTTTGACCGACAAATGGGACAGAATTATGTGATGAATCATTCAACTTGGAAATGAGATCCTGTTGATTAGTTTTAGCCTTAGCTCTAGCTTTCCAGCTTTAGCCTGGTACTTCAAAGACATATATGTACTATGCTCGAGAGAGCCAAGTGGCACCTTAGTAAATCTAAATTACACTTCTTGATTTTGGACATAGAGGTTGACATACAAGAAGGAATATACTCTTGAGTTTTATTGCTAGAACTGGTTAGTCATCCTAAGATGTACATTTTTCTTTTGTTCTATAGGCTGCCTTTTCCTACAGCATTTAATACCTGTTTTTGTTAGTCATTTGTACACTTTCTACGTTAATATAGCTCTCTCTCTCTCTCTCTCTCTCTCTCTCTCTCTCTCTCTCTCTCTCCCTCTCTCCCCTCCTTTTTCAATTCCTTCTTCCCTTTCTTTAAGTGGCTACCCATTTTAAAATAGAAGAAGAGGGATGCCAAGAAACTGTATGGGGGTAAAAAGGGTTTAACTAAGGAAAAGAAAGGGGTTTTTTTTTTTTAATGAGGTAGAGAGGGGTGAATTTTGGTCTATATAAAAAAATTTAGAGAAGCGGATAGGGGGGGCCAAGCGCTGCCCGTGGACTAGGAAGCAGAGGGTGGAAGCGGAGAGGGGATATAGGGGTACTATGTAAGTAGATCATAAAGGGAGTCAAAAAGGTGGTTTAAAAGCTAAAACACACCTGAGTATCCATATGGGCAGTCGAGGCATAGCCGTGAGTAGTCATAGTGCCTTAGACTCCTATTGCGAGGTCATGTCAAGCATTGAAGTTAGGGGCTACTGTACTCGAAGTATGGGAGGGAGGCAAGGTCGCACAGGAGAAAGTGATACGGATGCAAGAGTAGAGAGACTTAGAGACTAGAGCAGTGGGCAAGAGAGTAGGGCGCACGATTGCAAAGCTAAGTACAATGGGTCATGGTTAGGTAATGGCAAAATCAGTGGGTTAAGAGGAGGATATCATAGGTTTTTTATAGGCACATTAGTCGGGTAGTCGAGTAGATAGGCACTAGGGTAGTTAGGTGTATAATAACTATCCTCGGGAGGCGGGTAGGTAGGCGGCTTTAGGGAGGGTGAAAAACTATGTGCCAAGTAGAGATGCCAAGTAGAGAATGATTGCAGCGGGTGGGGAGGGGGGGGTTTCAAAAATATTAAAGATGCTTTAGAGAGGCAAGCCATTTTAGGCGCCTCTAGGGAAAGCTTTAAAATAAGTGCCACAAAGGATAACAAAATGTGGGTGGTGGGAGGGGGCGGGGGGGGGGAGGGGGGGTCTCTTTTAAAATAATTTAGAAAAATATAAATAAAAATAAAAATAAAAAAAGGGGGGGAAATCTTTTAAGAAAGATAATTTAGGAGAAGATAACTACTTTTCGGAAGAAAGAAGAGGGGGTTTTTTTTATAGAAAATATATTTAAAGGGGTTTTAAAAACAAAAGGGGAATTTATATTTCTCATCACAATTATGTTTATCACCATAATTGTGATAAGGACGTAGTGGGATTTTTCAAAGGAGGAATAAGGCAAACTTAGGGGGGTTTTTTCTAAACAAAAGAAGGGAAGTGTGTGTGTGTGTGTGTGTGTGTGTGTGTGTGTGTGTGTGTGTGTGTGTGTGTGTGCACGCGTTCATGTGTAAGAACCAGTTAAAGCTTAGTTGGGAAGACAGGTGTCATAAACACCCCTCCCTTGTTATCGGAGTCACAATAAAAATAACCACATAACAACAGACTTTCAAAGCAAGTTGAAATAATATGAGTGAATAAGGTTAAGTGAAAGTGTAATAGGTGGAAAAAACTGGGGGGTTCTTTGTAAGGAGTTTAGAAAAAGGAAAGGAAGGGGGAGAGGTTTGAAAAGAAATAGTGTGGGGGTTGGGTAAAAGGAAATAGAGAAATAAGGAGAAAATTGGGGGAAAGGTATAGGTATTATAACTAAATTAGAGGGGGAGTTTAGCAGAAAAATTAAGGGAGCGAAAGGAAAAGGGTTAAGGATGCTTATTGAAGGAGAAAAAAAATTGGGAGAGGGACAATAGAACAAAGAAGAACAAGTTAGGAAAAATACAATTAAAGTCAAAGAAAGAAGAGTTTTAAGGTAAGGAGGGAAGGAAAAATTAATGAAAAAAACCTAATTGTGCTTTGGAACTAGGGGGTTTGAGGAAGGTAGGAAAAGAATTGAAAGAAAAGGGGGGAAAGGCCAATTAACTATATAAGAGAGAAGAGGGAAAGGTTAGAGGGGTTATGAAATGAGAGTAATTAAAAAAAGAAAGGGGGAAGGGGGGGGGGGGATTAAATAAGAGGAAGTGGAAAATGGACTTGTGAGTCCATGGTCGTGGACCCGTGGTCCTCATAGAAGTAGTCGAAGTCGTCAGTTATAAAAGTTATGTACTAGCTATCTATCAGTATTTCAAATTTTATGATTGTGCATATTCAGGATGCAAGCACGCCGAACGGTGATGATGTAAGGCTGTGTACAGAGGAGCGCACATCACAGTGAGCATAGTAGACAGAGCTGTAGAGGAGCGCACAGAGAGGGCAGCGGTGCAAAGAAGGGATAGAGTATTGTACTGAAGAGGGGTAGAGCAGGTTTGCGGTGAGCTAGGGGTGCTTTGAGAGAAAGACACAGAGCAGAGCGCCAAACGAGAGGCAGTAGGGAAGCCAAGAGGTTTAGTGACATCGGCGTAAGGGGCTAGTGCTGGCGTGGGTAGGGGATGAGCAATGAGTGGTGAGATGAGGGTGATGGGAGGGGTTTAATTTATAGCGGAGGGTAGGGTAGTCGGGGAGTCGGGGTCCTCGAGGGAGTTGAGAGGTCTGGGTCCTAGGGGAACATATGCTGAGTTCACATTTTGAGGAATCAGATAGGGACGCATTCCGAGGAAGTAGGTAGGGCCATGAAGCTAGGGAGAGAAAAAAGGGGGAATTAGCAAGGGCTGTGTACATGGGGACTTAAGGGTAAATAGTATTTTAAAGAGGACTTTAATTTAGGGAGAAAAAAGAGGGGGGGTAAATAGGGAAACTATGGAATAATGGGGTAGATTAGGGGGTAAAAGGGAAAATAGAGTAAAATGGGAGATGTATGTGTGAGCATATGTTTAGCAGTAATTATTCATACCTATCTTGGTATGTTTAATGGACATGTTGAGGCATTGGATATTTTAAAACATTCCACAAATGCCCAAAAAATACATTCAATCTTGAGTATGACTTCCACATGCAACATTATAAAGCAATGCGTCAGTTAGACATGTAATATGGATGTTGACTTTACGTTTAATCATTGCAAAATATATGGGTAACTTATCTCATAAATTTGCATATGCAATGGTGAATCTCGATTAGCTCTTCTAGTGCATTAGCTTAAAAGGAAAGATAAGAGCCTTATCAAAAGTAAGTAGGTTTTAACCCAAAAACTCATTTTCCTCTCCGACCAACTTTGTACCAACATCATCAATCTCATCCATGCCAAAAGAAATTCCCACTTCATTCTCCCTACCAATCTCCTTAGCAATTTGCACTATTTCAACCTCATACATGCTTCTTGAAAGGTCACATGTGTGAATGGAGAAAAACATATCATTTTGCAATTGGTTAATGCACATGGTAGCGTTCCTTAATGATCATCCAATCATTAGTTGCAATTGTGCATCCCTATGCATGCACAAAATTAGATATAAGCTCTTAAGAGTAATTTCCAATGAGAATATATTATTATGCATACAAATAATGAAATTACTCCTTCAATCAAGACCAAAAAAGCTTGAAATTATGAATTCCTCTAATCATTAAATGCACTTCACTACTTATTTACATTGTCAGAGTTGCAGATAATTGGATTATACACATAGGAGGGTTGGACTCCAAAAAATGAAAGTATGCAAACAAAGATTAAACATCTTTCACACTTGCAATTGCATCTTTCTTTTGAATATGTTCACTTTATATTTTGGTAAAGAAGTACAAATTACACTTTCATATTTGTAGGTAGATTAGTGCAATGCCCCACTGAGCACATGTTGCTTGATACATGTAGCTCCCACCAATTAATTAATATGGAATGATTTTTGTTATAACAAAAAGGATGTTTTCCTTTCTATATAGTCACAAAGGTTTCCCTTTTCTAGAAGTCTTTTTCAAAGACATGCTGAAAACTAAAAAGGGAGTTTGGTGGGAAGCGAGGGAGCATGAGAGAGAGAGAGAGAGAGAGAGAGGCGACAAGCCCCTAGCTACTTAAGAAACAATTGAAATAAAGTATATGAGTCCTCAACAACAAGTGAAACTAAGCTTAGATAGAAACATCAAAAGCTTAGATCCTCCGAATAGAATGAATTCAAACCCAATTTTAATTGAATGTGTTAATAGTAATTTGTCTCAAATATACTATTTCCCATTGCAAATTTGTGAAGTAGCTTTAAAGATTTTTTTTCAAGCAATGTAAAGGTCCTCACCTAGATTATAAGAATTGTTAGAATATAATTTTCCTAGCCAAAGGAGGTGAGCAAGAGTCTTCAACCCAATTCATACTAATGTTTCAAGCATACAAGTTGTCCATTTGCCAAACCAACAAGTGTATAGCTGAAGCCATCAAATAAAGGCCAAGTAAAAAAATACATCAAGGATAGTTTTGGTAAGTATTGATGATAACCATTCAAGGCAAACATCTTTTCATCCGTAATACCACAAACATCTTTTCATCCTTAACCTCATGTAGTCTTAATTGATAAGTCGCACGCCTCAAGGTTTTTAACAAAACAAAAATCCCCGTCTCAAACACAAAAGTTGTGTGATTGGTCAACTATGAATTGCCATCAACTTGGCATCAAACTTGGAATTTACAATTTGTCAACCATAGCTCCAAGAGAAGTACGACGACATGACGAGTTTCTTTTGGAGAGGGCTCTTTGAGAATATGGACGCTGCATTGAGATATTCGTCTTGTTTTCATCCTCTATCAAATAGGCAATCCAAAGAGGAAAATTCCACTACTCTTGAATTGCTGAAATGTTATGTGTCTGAGCATAAGACACAATGGGAGCAATATTTGCCCTAATTGAAATTTGCTTATAACAATACTATGCATACTTCCACTAGGAAAGCTCCTTTTGAAATAGTGTAAGGGGACTCTACAGAGAAGTAGCAAACCACCAACAAACAACTCCAAAAGTAGTACGACGACATAAGTAGGAAAATGTCTACCTCTACACACTAGTAAAAACCAACATATATATATATATATATATATATATATATATATATAGAGAGAGAGAGAGAGAGAGAGAGAGATGAAGCTAGGAACATGCCCAAACTCATCCTCTAAAAACACAACCCACTGCAAAATCTCTCTATGACCTCATAGACATCAGCACCTGACAATGGGTGTAAATAAACATATGCTCACACATACATATCCACAAACCCACATTTGGGAAATAAGGGAAAAATCGGGAAAAGTAGGAAAAAAGGAGGGATATTAGAGGGAGATAGGGGAGAGTAGGAGAAATTTGGGGAAATTAGGGGAAATAGGGACAATAGGGGAAGCTAGGGAAGGTGTTATAGGAAAAAATTGGGGGGAATTAGGAAAAGTAGAGTAAAATAGGGAAAAATTAGGGGGAAATTAGGGAAAAGAGGGGGAGGGTTGGGGGATAAGGAAAAAAGGAAAGGTAATGTAAAGTGGAAAATGAATAGGAAGTGTGTGTGTGTGTGTGTGTGTGTGTGTGTGTGTGTGTGTGTGTGTGTGTGTGTGTGTGTGTGTGTGTGTGTTTTTGTGTGTGTGTCTATGTCTGTGTCTATGTCTGTGTCTGTGTCTATGTCTATGTGCAGGGGGGGAGAGAGAGAGAGGGAGAGTAGGTAGGAATATCTAGAGCTCACACGGTACAACTTTATGCAGCTTGCTTGCTTGCATAGGATGATAGACAGCAAGAAATTGGTCGATTTTGTTAGCAAAGACTATAAAGGATCCCTTTTCAACATGCATCTACCCGTGTCAGTAGAAAGACAATGACAGATTGACCCCCCAAAAAAAAACGCTCTCCTCCCCCTCGAGATGCGATTGTGGCCAAGGCTCACCCAATCCATTGGTTGGATATCAACACACGCATGCGCGTGCACAACACACACACACACACACACACATAGAGAAAGAGAGAGACTTGCATCTAATGTAGATACTCATGGACTTAATGTATTATATCCCCATCTATAGACTGATTGAAATAATAGAGCCGATGTTAACAATGAGGAGCATCAAGTGGGCAGATAACTAGACTGTTGTCACAACTAATGGAAGTCTTTCTGCTCAATTTGAGCACTCACTTCTTATTACTAAGACAGTAGTGTTGATTCTTACTATTGCTTGATGAACAATTTCTCAAGCGCAATGGATACAATGTGTTGCAGGTTCTTATACAAGCTTCATCCTTAATGTCTTTCTTCAGTTGATTATTTTATATCAGTACATTCTTTTTACCAAAAAATATCAACTTGCCTTCTTTTCTATGCATGGATTAACTTCATTTCAAGTTCTCCATCCATTAGTGTAAAGCTCACATTCTTTTAGGAGGAGTTTATGTATGAAAGATTATCTTGTACCTACATTGGCCTATGAGTGCTTTAATGTTGCTTTTGCCAAGGAATATGAATATATGACCCATTTTAAAGTAGTGTTTTATTATTACCTCTTGAATACATGCACATTTTATGTAGGTGTTTTGGTTTTGAACCCCTTGGCACTCTATCAAACTCTCATCCTACCCTTTTTGGGGCCCCAAGCAACTTTAATAAGATGGAACCCATATTTTGGCCTTGATTGTTTTCCTATATCTTGCACCAATTCGGTATCATCCTCAACACTAGTTATTGTGCAATCTTCAACATGACCTAGATTTGACTTAGCTTGAACCTTTGTGATCTTAGAGTAGGATGAGTTCTACAATTTCCACTTCAAATTGGGCCTTGATCTTTGGATCACCCGTATTTTGAAGCCTTGATTTTATTGTAGTATAGGATCCTCCATGGGCATGGGCAACTTTAAGATGTTTAGTGTTACAGTAACAACTCTAATGCTTATTTATTTAGATTGTGTAGTCACGTTTTGAGTACAATTTTTTATGCAAGATATTGTTTAAATGAAATTTTCAAATTTAGGTTCTCTCCATCTTTATCTTGAGTAGGACTTTGGCCTTACTGCAAATTAACTGTGCTCTAAAACCCTCTTAGACTAAGTTTAGCTTCATATAATTAAACTGCCTATGGAGATTTGCCTTATATTTGATACACAATCTCAAAGGCCCCATAGAGATGCATTAATTGCTCCTCTTACATTTCCAACATTCCATGTCGGCTTTGCGTTGGTAAGATGGTTTGCTTTGGGATCTCTATCACTCGCATTTATGCTAATCACAACTAACCCTCTGAAGAATTACACTCTCTATTTGACGAAGTCAAAAAATATTAATTGATGACTTGAAAGCACTAGAATAGGTGAACACATGAAAGTGACTCTTGCTTAAATTGGAATCGATAACTAAGAGCATGCATAAAACATAGAATAACTCGAAAGGCCTTGATGACCACTATTAGGCAATGCTAAGGCACATACTTAGCCGTCAACATGAAGTTCTTGCTTGATGCTTCCCTCCATGGTGATATTTATTCCATGAAAGATGATTCTTTGCATCGTAACCCTCATTGAATATGAGTGCCCCAACTTTGTTAACCCCATGGCCTTCTTTGTAGGTTTGAGGGAGTCTTGACATATCGACTTTAGTGGTGTACATGATAAGCTTCATGTTATGTTGATACCTCACCCACTCCTTTACAAATCCATTTCTCACCCCTTTTTTAATAAGGGTTGCTTGCACCATAATAACCATAGCTCTTTGGGATGCATAGCCATATAAAAGGTTGACTTTACATCAGTGCTCCACATCACCATCAAATCAACTGGCACATTTAGGGAAGCTCGTACCCCTTCAAATATAATCACATAGTCACCAAAATAAATTGATCAATTGCACCTTCCAATAGACTTTGGCCACCCCCATTTTGGCCATGCTTGTTGCCCTCTAAGCATCACCATCAAGTTGTTGTAGCCACCCTCTCGTGTACCTCCACTCGATTACAACACCTTATGGTGGATCCCTACATATTGCTTCTCCTTCCCACATTCCTCTTTTGATGACCATCATCCACAACCATGAACTTTGTCAGCCCCAGCATGGGGCTTTGCAACACATATTCTATGTCAAGCCGAAGCTTGGATTGGTGGAAACACTACATCATAGGATCTTTATGCTCTTTTGCATGATGAGTTGTTGTCGTGCGACATTCCCATGCCATTGTTTCCATTAGTGCTTGACTTATGTCTATGGAGAATCAAGTGGACATGGTATTGTTGTGATGATCTAGCGGGATCAGAGTTATGGAGTTGAGCGGGCACTTTAGGCTTGGCAAGTCCACCATCACAAATGTCACACACAAGTTCATCGGTGTACTTCTTGCACATCACTCCAATTTTCTTGCATGGCCCACGGATGCAATCGCTTTCGCATGAGTGAAGTGGCAATTCTATCAACAACAAAGTTTTTCGAATTGTTGCAACATAGTGGATGTCACACATATCAAGATTGAGTGTTCTAATGGAGAGGCGGCTCTGAATTGGTACGATCACAATAAATAGTCCTCCATATTCTTGTAGGTGATTGTAGATAGCGATCACAATAAGCGGTCCTCCATATGCTTGTAGGTGATTGTAGATAGCGACATGCAATTTCTTGATGTGTTTGCATGGTAGCCTAGGTCTAGCAATGATTTTTAAGAACTCATCCTTTAGCATGGCATGTTGCTTAATAGTCTTAATTTATTTGATGCTAATTTTTTCATTCGAGTACATTGTGGGTGATGAGTGTTACACACTAGGCCACGGTTTAGGCCACGGTTCATGATTGGATGAGAACCCTTGCAAGCATAGGTTCAACTTCAAGCTATCCTCCACCTGTCTCTTTATTTATATGAGAGTTTCCATGTTCATTTTGAAGGGGGTATTTCTACCCTTGGCATTTGCATTATGCTCATTGGCTTCATCTCTTGATCATTTCAAGAGGAGCTCGATCTCCTTATTTTGTTTATTTTCACAATGAACGGCTATTAAAAGATTTTTTATGTGAGTGTCCCATAATAACACTTTAATTTTATATTATTGATGTATTCCTCCACCTCAGGCAAATCTAGGGTTGTAATCTTGGTCAGTCAGTGGGGTCCCATGCCTCTATATTTGAGCTTGTACTTGGTGTTGCACACTCTATAAAAAGCAAGGCAAGTGGAGAGTATCTCTCTCATGACTTTTCTGTGATACACATGGCATCAAGAGAGAGCTCACGTCCCCTCGTACTTCAGAGCAAAATCTAGTTTCAGAAAACATGAACCACACTATTCAAGAAAGGTTGCAATGTATGCTTTCTAATGCAAGTCTTTCTGGTGGTTTTTGGACTGAGGCAATAAAGACTGCACTGCATGTGATCAATAGATCACCTAGTAAGAGTTTGGATGGTAATATGAAGCCGTCTTACTCTCATTTGCATATATTTGGGTGTGAGGCATATGCACATGTGCCAAAAGAGCTTTAGAAGAAGCTAGATCCTAAGTCTAGGAAATGCATCTTTCTTGGTTATGTTAAAAGTGGAGAGATGGGCTATCATCTCTTGGATCAAGAAGTAAAGAATCCAGAAGTAAAGAAGATCATACGAAGCCATGAGTGGTCTTCAATGAGAAGAAGATGCATAAGACACCCATGAGGGATGTGGAAATGAGGAGAATCACTCTCTAGGATGTGAATCCACCTACATATCTGCCCATATTAGAATTTGCATATAACAGTGCCAAACATTTAGCTATAGGTTTTAGTCCATAGATAGCAAGTTGTCCATGCACCGAATGTGCAAGAAATGGTGTTACCAGGTACTCCCACAGGTACACAATCAAGGGTAGATGATGGATCATCTATTGGTGGAAACGATGAGCCAAATGTGGCTGATATGCAAGCGAGACAGCAAGCTAAAATGCCCTTGAGAAGATCATCTAGAGTGTCTAGACCGCCTGAGAGATTTGTTCGAGGGGCAAATTATGTGATGCTTACTGATTGCTGGGAGCCTTCTTGCTACACGGAGGCTATGATGTGCAAGGATCAGTGCAAGTGGGAGTATGTTATGCAATCAGAGACACTCATAAAAAATAAGACTTGGGACTTGGTTTCTTTATGACATGGAAAGAAACCATTGCCATGTAAATGAGTCTACGAGATGGTCACAGGTGATGATGTGCCTAAGTACAAGGCCCGTTTGGTTGCTAAAGGGTTCAAGCAAGAGAAGGGTGTGGACTTTGATGAGATCTTCTCTTCGGTTGTGAAGATGACCACACTTAGATGTATACTTGGACTTGTGGTAGTAGAGGATATGGAGCTTATGCGAATGGATGTCAATACAACTTTCTTGCATGGGGATCTGCATGATGAAGCCTTTAAAGAAAAGGGCAAAGAGCATTTGGTTTGCAAGCTGAAAAAGAGTCTCTATGGCCGTAAGCAAGCGCCTAGAGAATGGTACCATAAATTTGACGGGCATTGGATAGTTGGATGTTCTCCCTTAAAGGCACATTGGTAGTGGGAGGTTGTGGGGGTTAAAGGACAATGTGTCTTAACCCCGATTAGGCCTAGGGGTGCAGTTTTCAATAAAATTTTAAAATAGTGTAAAGAATGCAAGGTGAAAGATTCAACATGTAAGTAGAAAGATTGGATAAGCTACAAATTCCATAATTTAGCTACTTGAAAATATTTGATACATATCCACGGTCCTTGTGCCCCTTGAGGACTGGCCATGAATCCAAATAGGCTCAATTCTCTTCATGAAAATTTGATAACATGCATTAAGCCTTGTCACTTACATCATTTGCATAAGGACATCAATTTCTCTCTATCCCTATAGCAGTTCCACATATATGGCTATCAAATGGTTCAACTTCATTAGCTCTGCACAAGACCATTAGATCACATTTCCACTCGCACATGTGTTAATGAATAAGGTCACTTGCTAGAATTCAAAACACGTGGACATGCACCATCAAATTTTATGCATAAGATCACAATGGATAATATGATATGCGGCATTTTCATGAAATTTTATGATATGTCCTTTTGAAAAAATTACCCCTTCTACGAATCGCTAACTTGCTGAGTATTTCATTTCCATACCCCCTTAATCAATGACTACCGAAATTGTTGAAGGTTCAAAATACAACTTTCTACAAAGAGAGAATTTAAAGAGTTTTAAAAAGCAAAAGTATGCATCACTTCATGATATTTAAGTTTATCAGATATGATCTTGGAATTGAAAGTTATTTAAGGGAATTTTAGTTGAAAATACATCCCCAATGACACTTTATGGGAACCATAACAATCTTCAAAACATTATGACTTTCCATGGGATCATCACATTAGACTATACTAAAAGAAAAAGGGTGTGTTTTTTTAAGATCTATCTAACTATGAAATCAAGTTTCTTTAAAAATGTTCTAAGGTAGACTCATTTGGATCATTTAGAGCATTCTCCCTGTGGGAAAAAATGGTGCGACTTCATGTGTAACGTGTTGCTTGGCAATCAAGGCAAAGTATCTCACTTTGAGGTTG